>NC_080380.1:37458371-37554318 GCF_014773155.1 Arachis stenosperma | reverse complement strand
GGCAAGACTTTTCCATCATCTTCTCAGCAATAGACAGAGAATTCTAAGCAGAACAACTCTGACTTAGCAACCATGGCCTCTGATCTAATCAAAACCACTCAAAGTTTCATGACTGAAACAAGGCCCTCCATTAGGAATTTGGAGGCACAAGTGGGACAGCTGAGCAAGAAAATTACTGAACTCCCTCCTAGTACTCTTCCAAGCAATACAGAAGAGAATCCAAAAGGAGAATGTAAGGCCATCAACATGGCCGAACTTGGAGAGGATGAAGAGGCAGTGAGCGCCACTGAGGAAGACCTCAATGGATGTCCACTAGCCTCCAATGAGTTCCCTAATGAGGAACCATGGGAATCTGAGGCTCACACTGAGACCATAGAGATTCCATTGGATTTACTTCTGCCATTCATGAGCTCTGATGAGTATTCTTCCTCTGAAGAGGATGAGTATGTCACTGAAGAGCAAGTTGCCAAGTACCTTGGAGCAATCATGAAGCTAAATGACAAGTTATTTGGTAATGAGACTTGGGAGGATGAACCCCCTTTACTCACCAAAGAACTGGATGACTTGTCTAGGCAGAGATTACCTCAAAAGAGACAAGATCCTGGGAAGTTTTCAATACCTTGTACCATAGGCACCATGACCTTCAAGAAGGCTCTGTGTGACCTAGGGTCAAGCATAAACCTCATGCCTCTCTCTGTAATGGAGAAGCTAGGGATCTTTGACGTACAAGCTGCAAGAATCTCACTAGAGATGGCAGACAATTCAAGAAAACAAGCTTATGGACTTGTAGAGGATGTTCTGGTAAAAATTGAAGACCATTACATCCCTGCTGATTTCATAGTCCTAGAGACTAGGAAGTGCATGGATGAATCCATCATCCTTGGCAGACCCTTCCTAGCCACAGCAAAGGCTGTGATTGATGTGGACAGAGGAGAATTGATCATTTAAGTGAATGAAGAATCCTTTGTGTTTAAGGCTCAAGGATATCCCTCTGTCACCATGGAGAGGAAGCATGAAGAGCTTCTCTCAAAACAGAGTCAAACAGAGCCCCCAAAGTCAAACTCTAAGTTTGGTGTTGGGAGGCCACAACGAAATTCTAAGTTTGGTGTTGAACCCCCACATTCAAACTCTAAGTTTGGTGTTGGGAGGTTCCAACATTGCTCTGAGTATCTGTGAGGCTCCATGAGAGCCCTCTGTCAAGCTACTGACATTAAAGAAGCGCTTGTTGGGAGGCAACCCAATGTTATATTTTATCTATTTTCCTTTGTTATTTTATGTTTTCTGTAGGTTGATGATCATGAGAAGTCACAAAATCAGTTGAAAAAGCAAAAATAGAATGAAAAACAGAAAGAAAAATAGCACACCCTGGAGGAGAACTTGCCTGGCGTTTAAACGCCAGTGAAGCTAGCAAATGGGCATTTAACGCCCAGTCTGGCACCATTCTGGGCGTTTAACGCCAGAAAGGGGCACCAGACTGGCGTTAAACGCCAGAAAAGGGCAAGAAGCTGGCGTTAAATGCCAGAAATGGGCACCAGCCCGGTGTTTAACGCCAGAATTGGCACAAAGAGCAATTTTGCTCGCCACTTGGTGCAGGGATGAATTTTCCTTGACACCTCAGGATCTGTGGACCCCACAGGATCCCCACCTACCACACCACTCTCTCTCTTCTTCACCTATTCACCAATCACCTCAACACCTCTTCCCCAAAAACCCTTCACCTATCAAATCCCATCTTTCTCTTCACCACTCACATCCATCCTTCATAAAACCCCACCTACCTCACCATTCAAATTTAAACCACTTTCCCTCCCAAACCCACCCTCCCATAACCGAACATTATCCCTCCCTCCACCCCTATATAAACCCATCTTCACTCCTTTATTTTCACACAACCTAAACACTACTTCTCCCCCTTTGGCCGACCCACAAAGCCATCTCCATCTCCTCTATTTTTTCTTCTTCTACTCTCTTCTTTCTTCTTTTGCTCAAGGACGAGCAAACCTTTTAAGTTTGGTGTGGTAAAAGCATTGCTTTTGTTTTTTCATAACCATTTATGGCATCCAAGGCCGGAGAAATCTCTAGAAATAGGAAAGGGAAGGCAAAAGCTTTCACCTCCGAGTCATGGGAGATGGAGAGATTCATCTCAAGGGTGCATCAAGACCACTTCTATGAAGTTGTGGCCTTGAAGAAGGTGACCCCTGAGGTCCCTTTCAAACTCAAAAAGAGTGAATATCCGGAGATTCGACATGAGATCCGAAGAAGAGGTTGGGAAGTTCTTACCAACCCTATTCAACAAGTCGAAATCTTGATAGTTCAAGAGTTCTATGCCAATGCATGGATCACCAAGAACCATAATCAAAGTGTGAACCCAGACCCAAAGAATTGGCTTATAATGGTTCGGGGGAAATACTTAGATTTTAGTCTGGAAAAGGTAAGGTTGGCATTCAACTTGCCCATGATGCAAGGAGATGAACACCCTTACACTAGAAGGGTCAACTTTGATCAAAGGTTGGACCAAGTTCTCATAGACATCTGTGAAAAGGGCGCCGAATGGAAGAGAGATTCAAGACGGAAGCTGGTTCAACTGAGAAGGCATGACCTCAAGCCCGTAGCTAGGGGATGGTTGGAGTTTATCCAACGCTCAATCATTCCCACTAGCAACCGGTCCGAAGTTACTCTAGACCGTGCCATCATGATTCATAGTATCATGATTGGAGAAGAAGTAGAAGTTCATGAGGTTATAGCCCAAGAACTTTATAAGGTGGCGGACAAGTCCTCTACCTTGGCAAGTGGTGTGCGAAATTGTGATAACTACTTTTCACAACTCAAATAATCCCTAGTAATGGCCCCAAGAACTTGGTGCTCAATACCATGGCATAAACACAACTTTGCACAACTAACCAGCAAGTGCACTGGGTCGTCCAAGTAATAAACCTTACGCGAGTAAGGGTCGATCCCACGGAGATTGTTGGTATGAAGCAAGCTATGGTCACCTTGTAAATCTTAGTCAGGCAGACTCAAATGGGTATAGATGATGAATGAAACATAAAGATAAAGATAGAGATACTTATGTATATCATTGGTGAGAGCTTCAGATAAGCGTATGAAGATGCTGTCCCTTCCGTCTCTCTGCTTTCCTACTGTCTTCATCCAATCCTTCTTACTCCTTTCCATGGCAAGCTTATGCAAGGGTTTCACCGTTGTCAGTGGCTACTTCCCATCCTCTCAGTGGAAATGTTCAACGCACCCTGTCACGGCACGGCTATCCATCTGTCGGTTCTCGATCAGGCCAGAATAGAATCCATTGATTCTTTTGCGTCTGTCACTAACGCCCTGCCTTCAAGAGTTTGAAGCATGTCACAGTCATTCAATCATTGAATCCTACTCAGAATACCACAGACAAGGTTAGACCTTCCGGATTCTCTTGAATGCCGCCATCAGTTCTTGCCTATACCACGAAGACTCTGATCTCACGGAATGGCTGGCTCGTTTGTCAGGCGAGCACTCGGTTGTCAGGCGATCAACCATGCATCGTGTATCAGGAATCCAAGAGATAAACATTAGAGCCTTGTTGCTTGTAGAACAGAGTGGTTGTCAGTCACTTGTTCATAAGTGAGAATGATGATGAGTGTCACAAAATCATCACATTCATCAAGTTCTTGAGTGCGAATGAATATCTTGGAATAAGAACAAGCTGAATTGAATAGAAGAACAATAGTAATTGCATTAATACTCGAGGTACAGCAGAGCTCCACACCTTAATCTATGGTGTGTAGAAACTCCACCGTTGAAAATACATAAGAACAAGGTCTAGGCATGGCCGAATGGCCAGCCCCCCCAAATGATCTAAGAACTAGATGTCCAAAGATGATCTAGAGATCTAAAAGTGATCAAAAGATCTAAAGAAAAAGGTTCCAAAGATCAGAAGATGAAAATACAATAGTAAAAGGTCCTACTTATAGGAAACTAGTAGCCTAAGGATTACAAAGATGAGTAAATGACATAAAAATCCACTTCCGGGCCCACTTGGTGTGTGCTTGGGCTGAGAAATGAAGCATTTTTCGTGTAGAGACTCTTCTTGGAGTTAAACGCCAGCTTTTGTGCCAGTTTGGGCGTTTAACTCCCATTTTGGTGCCAGTTCCGGCGTTTAACGCTGGGAATTCTGAGGGTGACTTTGAACGCCGGTTTGAGCCATCAAATCTTGGGCAAAGTATGGACTATCATATATTGCTGGAAAGCCCAGGATGTCTACTTTCCAACGCCGTTGAAAACGCGCCAAGTAGGCTTCAGTAGCTCCAGAAAATTTACTTCGAGTGCAGGGAGGTCAGAATCCAACAACATCTGCAGTCCTTTTCAGTCTCTGAATCAGATTTTTGCTCAGGTCCCTCATTTTCAGCCAGAAAATACCTGAAATCATAGAAAAACACACAAACTCATAGTAAAATCCAGAAAAGTGAATTTTAACTAAAAACTAATAAAAATATACTAAGAACTCAACTAAAACTACTAAAAACATACTAAAAACAATGCCAAAAAGCGTACAAATTATCCGCTCATCACAACACCAAACTTAAATTGTTGCTTGTCCTCAAGCAACTAAAAATCAAATAAGATAAAAAGAAGAGAATATGCAATGAATTCCAAAAACATCTATGAAGATCAGTATTAATTAGATGAGCGGGGCTTTTAGCTTTTTGCCTCTGAATAGTTTTGGGATCTCACTCTATCCTTTGAAATTCAGAATGATTGGCTTCTTTAGGAACTCAGAATCCAGATAGTGTCATTGATTCTCCTAGTTAAGTATGATGATTCTTGAATACAGCTACTTTATGAGTCTTGGCCGTGGCCCAAAGCACTCTGTCTTCCAGTATTACCACCGGATACATACATGCCACAGACACATAATTGGGTGAACCTTTTCAGATTGTGACTCAGCTTTGCTAGAGTCCCCAACTAGAGGTGTCCAGGGTTCTTAAGCACACTCTTTTTGCCTTGGATCACAATTTTATTTCTTTCTGTTTCTTTCTTTTTCTTTTTCTTTCGTTTTTTTTTCGTCTCTTTTTTTTTGTATTCACTGCTTTTTCTTGCTTCAAGAATCATTTTTATGATTTTTCAGATCCTCAGTAACATGTCTCCTTTTTCATCATTCTTTCAAGAGCCAACATTCATGAACCACAAATTCAAAAGACATATGCACTGTTTAAGCATACATTCAGAAAACAAAAGTGTTGCCACCACATCAAAATAATTAAACTGTTATAAAATTCAAAATTCATGCAATTCTTATCTTTTTCAATTAAGAACATTTTTCATTTAAGAGAGGTGATGGATTCATAGGATATTCATAACTTTAAGGCATAGACACTAATGATCATAAGACACAAACATAGACAAACATAAGCATGAAAATTTCGAAAAACAGGAAAATAAGGAACAAGGAGATTAAAGAACGGGTCCACCTCAGTGATGGCGGCTTGTTCTTCCTCTTGAAGGTCTTATGGAGTGCTTGAGCTCCTCAATGTCTATTCCTTGTCTTTGTTGCTCCTCTCTCATGATTCTTTGATCTTCTTTAATTTCATGGAGGAGGATGGAATGTTCTTGGTGCTCCACCCTTAGTTGTCCCATGTTGGAACTCAATTCTCCTAGGGAGGTGTTCAGTTGCTCCCAATAGTCTTGTGGAGGAAAGTGCATCCCTTGAGGCATCTCAGGGATCTCATGATGAGAGGGGTCTCTTGTTTGCTCTATCCTTTTCTTAGTGATGGGCTTATCCTCATCAATGAGGATGTCTCCTTCTATGTCAACTCCAACTGAATAACAGAGGTGACAAATGAGGTGAGGAAATGCTAACCTTGCCAAGGTAGAGGACTTGTCCGCCACCTTATAAAGTTCTTGGGCTATAACCTCATGAACTTCCACTTCTTCTCCAATCATGATGCTATGGATCATGATGGCTCGGTCTAGAGTAACTTCGGACCGGTTGCTAGTGGGAATGATTGAGCGTTGGATAAACTCCAACCATCCTCTAGCCACGGGCTTGAGGTCATGCCTTCTCAATTGAACCGGCTTCCCTCTTGAATCTCTCTTCCATTGGGCGCCCTCTTCACAAATGTCAGTGAGGACTTGGTCCAACCTTTGATCAAAGTTGACCCTTCTTGTGTAAGGATGTTCATCTCCTTGCATCATGGGCAAGTTGAATGTCAACCTTACGTTTTTCGGACTAAAATCCAAGTATTTCCCCCGAACCATAGTAAGCCAATTCTTTGGATCCGGGTTCACACTTTGATCATGGTTCTTGGTGATCCATGCATTGGCATAGAACTCTTGAACCATTAAGATTCTGACTTGTTGAATGGGGTTGGTAAGAACTTCCCAACCTCTTCTTCGGATCTCATGTCGGATCTCCGGATATTCACTCTTTTTGAGTGAAAAAGGGACCTCGGGGATCACTTTCTTCAAGGCCACAACTTCATAGAAGTGGTCTTGATGCACCCTTGAGATGAATTTCTTCATCTTCCATGACTCGGAGGTGGAAGCTTTTGCCTTCCCTTTCCTCTTTCTAGAGGTTTCTCCGGCCTTGGATGCCATAAATGGTTATGGAAAAACAAAAAGCAATGCTTTTACCACACCAAACTTAAAAGGTTTGCTCATCCTCGAGCAAAAGAAGAAAGAAGAGAGTAGAAGAAGAAGAAATGAGGAAGAAGGGAATGGCTTTGTGTTCGGCCAAAGAGGGGGAGAAGTAGTGTTTAGGTTGTGTGAAAATGAAGGGGTGAAGAAGGGTTTATATAGGAGAGGGGGGCTCATGGTTCGGTCATGTATGGGTGGGTTTGGGAGGGAGAGTGGTTTGAATTTGAAGGGTGAGGTAGGTGGGGTTTTATGAAGGATGGATGTGAGTGGTGAAGAGAAAGATGGGATTTGATAGGTGAAGGGTTTTTGGGGAAGAGGTGTTGAGGTGATTGGTGAATGGGTGAAGAAGAGAGAGAGTGGTGGGGTAGGTGGGGATCCTGTGGGGTCCACAGATCCTGAGGAGTCAAGGAAAAGTCATCCCTGCACCAAATGGCATGCAAAAACACGTTTTGAGCCAATTCTGGCGTTAAACGCCGGGCTGGTGCCCATTTCTGGCGTTTAACACCAGGTTCTTGCCCTTTTCTGGCGTTTAACGCCAGTCTGGTGCCCCTTTCTGGCGTTAAACGCCCAGAATGGTGCCAGACTGGGCGTTAAACGCCCACCTGCTAGCCTTACTGGCGTTTAAACGCCAGTAAGTTCTTCCTCCAGGGTGTGCTGTTTTTCTTCCTGTTTTTCATTCTGTTTTTGCTTTTTCAATTGATTTTGTGACTTCTCATGATCATCAACCTACAAAAAACATAAAATAACAAAAGAAAATAGATAAAATATAATATTGGGTTGCCTCCTAACAAGCGCTTCTTTAATGTCAGTAGCTTGACAGAGGGCTCTCATGGAGCATCACATTTTCTCAGAGCAATGTTGGAACCTCCCAACACCAAACTTAGAGTTTGAATGTGGGGGTTCAACACCAAACTTAGAGTTTGGTTGTGGCCTCCCAACACCAAACTTAGAGTTTGACTGTGGGGGCTCTGTTTGACTCTGATTTGAGAGAAGCTCTTCATGCTTCCTCTCCATGGTGACAGAGGGACATCCTTGAGCCTTAAACACAAAAGATTCTTCATTCACTTGAATGATTAGTTCACCTCCATCAACATCAATTACAGCCTTTGCTGTGGCTAGGAAGGGTCTGCCAAGGATGATGGTTTCATCCATGCACTTCCCAGTCTCTAGGACTATGAAATTAGCAGGGATGTAATGGTCTTCAATCTTCACCAAAACATCCTCTACAAGTCCATGAGCTTGTTTTCTTGAGTTGTCTGCCATCTCTAATGAGATTCTTGCAGCTTGCACCTCAAAGATCCCTAGCTTCTCCATTACAGAGAGAGGCATGAGGTTTACACTTGATCCTAAGTCACACAGAGCCTTCTTGAAGGTCATGGTGCCTATGGTACAAGGTATTGAAAACTTCCCAGGATCTTGTCTCTTTTGAGGTAATTTCTGCCTAGACAAGTCATCCAGTTCTTTGGTGAGCAAAGGAGGTTCATTCTCCCAAGTCTCATTTCCGAATAACTTGTCATTTAGCTTCATGATTGCTCCAAGGTATTTAGCAACTTGCTCTTCAGTGACATACTCATTCTCTTCAGAGGAAGAATACTCATCAGAGCTCATGAAGGGCAGAAGTAAGTCCAATAGAATCTCTATGGTCTCATTTTGAGCCTCAGATTCCCATGGTTCCTCATTGGGGAACTCAGTGGAGGTCAGTGCACGCCCACTGAGGTCTTCCTCAGTGGCGTTCACTTCCTCTCCTTCCTCTCCAAATTCGGCCATGTTGATGGCCTTGCACTCTCCTTTTGGATTTTCTTCTGTGTTGCTTGGAAGAGTACTTGGAGGGAGTTCAGTAACTTTCTTGCTCAGCTGTCCCACTTGTGCCTCCAAATTCCTAATGGAGGACCTTGTTTCAGTCATGAAACTTTGAGTGGTTTTGATTAGATCAGAGACCATGGTTGCTAAGTCAGAGGGGTTCTGCTTAGAATTCTCTATCTGTTGCTGAGAAGATGATGGAAAAGGCTTGCCATTGCTAAACCTGTTTCTTCCACCATTATTGTTGTTGAAACCTTGTTGAGGTCTCTCTTGATTCTTCCATGAGAAATTTGGGTGATTTCTTCATGAAGAATTATAGGTGTTTCCATAGGGTTCTCCTAGGTAATTCACCTCTTCCATTGAAGGGTTCTCAGGATCATAGGCTTCTTCTTCAGATGAAGCATCCTTAGTACTGCTTGGTGCATTTTGCATTCCAGACAGACTTTGAGAAATCAGATTGACTTGTTGAGTCAATATTTTATTCTGAGCCAGAATGGCATTCAGAGTATCAATCTCAAGAACTCCTTTCTTCTGACTTGTCCCATTGTTCACAGGATTCCTTTCAGAAGTGTACATGAATTGGTTATTTGCAACCATTTCAATTAGCTCTTGAGCTTCTGTAGGCGTCTTCTTCAGATGAAGAGATCCTCCAGCAGAGCTTATCCAAAGACATCTTGGATAGTTCAGAGAGACCATCATAGAAAATACCTATGATGCTCCATTCAGAAAGCATGTCAGAAGGACATTTTCTGATCAATTGTTTGTATCTTTCCCAAGCTTCATAGAGGAATTCTCCATCCTTCTGTCTGAAGGTTTGGACTTCCACTCTAAGCTTACTTAATTTTTGAGGTGGAAAGAACCTTGCCAGGAAGGCATTGACTAGCTTTTCCCATGAGTCCAGGCTTTCTTTAGGTTGTGAGTCCAACCATATCCTAGCTCTATCTCTTACAGCAAAAGGGAATAGCATAAGTCTGTAGACCTCAGGGTCTACCCCATTAGTCTTGACAGTGTCACAGATTTGCAAGAATTCAGCTAAAAACTGATGAAGATCTTCCAATGGAAGTCCATGGAACTTGCAATTCTGTTGCATTAGAGAAACTAATTGAGGGTTAAGCTCAAAGTTGTTTGCTCCAATGGCAGGGATAGAGATGCTTCTCCCATAGAAGTCGGGAGTAGGTGTAGTAAAGTCACCCAGCACCTTCCTTGCATTGTTGTTGTTTTCGGCTGCCATGGGTTCTTCTTCTTTGAAGATTTCTGTTAGGTCCTCTACAGAGAGTTGTGCCTTAGCTTCTCTTAGCTTTCGCTTCAAGGTCCTTTCAGGTTCAGGGTCAGCTTCAACAAGAATGCCTTTGTCTTTGCTCCTATTCATATGAAAGAGAAGAGAACAAGAAAATATGGAATCCTCTATGTCACAGTATAGAGATTCCTTGAGGTGTCAGAGGAAAAGAAAATTAGAAGGAACAGGTAGAAGAATTCGAACTTAGTCAAATAGAGTTCGATGATGACAAGTCATCATATACCCATTTTTCAAGCTAATTTCACTTGTTTTGTTAGCATTTATGCACTTTCTTGCATCCTAAGTAAGTGATTTGGAGTGAAAATGCATAACTTCTTTAAATCAAATAACCACCATGAAATTAATGTTAAATCATAAGGTTTAAGCTAATTTTAATTGAATTTTAATTGATTTATAAGCCTTATGAATTTAGTGATACTTGGAGTGGTTGTTTTGGTTTATTGTAGGTGAAGAAAAGAATAAAAGAGAAAAGTGTGGCTTAAGAAAGCGTGACCAAAGGAGAAGAAAGTGTGGTCAAAGGAAGGAAAAGTGTGCCACATGCAATGGGGGAGGCAAGCATTGCCCTCCACAAGGGCACACTGCCCTCTAGGAGGGCAACATAAGGGAACAAGGCAAAGAAGGCAGCTCTGCCCTGCCCACTACAAGGGCAGAGCACAAATTTGTGCCTTGGAATCAAGAAGAAGAACATGTTGCCCTGCCCTTCACAAGGGCAGTATCGGGCTCACCAAGGAAGAAAATCAAAGGAAAATGTCTCCAAATGCTTGCCACAAGAGTTGAACACGGGACCATGAGGAAGCAAGGAACTAAGGCCCATTACCGTGCCAAGAAACCAAGGAAAATGATGTAGCGTGTGTGCCCGCCCAGGTTCGAACACGGGAATGCATTTTGGAAACACTGCCCTGCCCTCCGCGAGGGCAGGGCAGCATTTGGATGGTGCACAAATCTGGCGCACCAAAAAGTGAATCTGGCGCACCACACACAATCCTGGCAGCACCGGCGCGCACCAAACTCAATCCTGGCAGCACCAAATTTTTCTGCCCTGCCCTCCGCGAGGGCAGGGCAGCATTCTGCGCATCAAGGCTCGATCCTGGCAGCACCAAGCATGCACAAAGCCGCACCAACATGCACCAAATCCTGCCCTGCCCTCCACAAGGGCAGGGCAGCCTCCTGGGAGCAACTTCTCATGGGCCGAAAATTCAAATTAAATCCCTATTTTAATTCATTTCTTCACCAAATCAAAAGCCCATCCAAATCCAAAAATCCAAGAATAGAAAGTGTATAAATAGAAGCTAGTTTGATGTAATTAGGACTTTTACTTTTCACTTTTATTTGACCTTTACTTTCACTTTTGAACTTTTCATTTTTTACTTCCACTTTTACCTTGGTTCTCATTTTGGGAACTTTTACCTTTTACTTGATTTTGAAATCTGCAACCTCTCTTGGTGACTCCACTGAGATTTCAGAGAATTGGGGAGGAGAATTGATCTCTCTTCTTCCTCATTCTTGCCTGAGCAATTCTATTCTTCTTGTTTTGAGTTTTGGATGTGAAGAGTTGAGGAAATTCTGTCTCAATCTCCATTCACAATCTCTCTAATCACTTTCTGCATAATTACAATCAATTTCAATTTCCTTTACTGCTTCTTCTTCAATTTCTTGTCAATTGCTTTGTGAACTTGGATCTGGGAAGGCAAATAGAGATCTAGGCTCTGCTACCTAGTCTCTTGAGACCTGAGACCCCATTTTACTTTTGGTTCTTCTGTGAACCTTGCTGCATTTTAATTTCAATTTCTGTTTGAATCCTCATTGCTTCCAATTCAATTTTTGCTCTCTTAATTGTTGCAATTTACTTTCTCTTTGTTTAGATTCTGCAATCCCAGTCCTCAAATCCCTTATACATTCAAGCAATTTACATTTCTTGCCATTTAAATTACTTCAATTTACATTTCTTACACTTTAAGTTTCAGTCATTTACTTTCCTGTTCTTTAAGATTCTGCAACATTTACTTTCCTGTTCTTTAATTTACTGCACTTATCCCTTTCCCCTTTACATTTACTGTCATTTACTTCCTGCTAAACACAAATCCCTCAACCAAAGCTTGATTCGCTTGACTAAATCAACCACTAAACTAAAATTTCTCAATCCTTCAATCCCTGTGGGATCGACCTCACTCATGTGAGTTATTATTACTTGATGCGACCTGGTACACTTGCCGGTGAGTTTTGTGTTGGATCGTTTTCCACACATCAAGTTTTTGGCGTCGTTGCCGGGGATTGAAATAGATTGACAATGATTAAGTGAAGTGGAGGTCTAGATTAAGCATTTTTTTTCTTTCTAACTAAGCACATTAACTGTTTGACACATTGTGTCACCTAACCCTCTAACCACATTCTAGCATTAGAATGTCCATGTTTCATTTGGTTTGTTTGTGATTCTTGCAAGTCATGGAGGCTGAGGTGCGTGAAGAGGGAGTGAGCAACAATACCCAGCCTGCAAGAAGGGTGTTGGCCTCTTACACTATCCCCAATGCAAGAAACTGCGGGAGTAGCATACTCCTCCCAATGTTCATGCAAATAATTTTGAGTTGAAGCCTCAACTTATCACTCTGGTGCAGAACAATTGCTCCTATGGAGGAAGTCCACTTGAAGATCCAAACCAACACTTATCCATCTTCCTCAGGATTTGTGAAACTGTCAAAACAAGTGGTGTGCATCCAGACATCTACAAGCTACTGCTGTTTCCATTCTCTCTGAAGGATAAGGCCACTCAATGGCTAGAGACATTTCCCAAAGAAAGCATCAATAATTGGGAAGACTTAGTGAGCAAATTCCTAGCCAAGTTCTATCCTCCCCAAAGGATTATCAAGCTGAAAACAGAGGTGCAAACATTCATTCAAATGGATGGAGAGTCGCTGTATGATGCCTGGGAGAGATACAAGGCCTTAATCAGGAAATGTCCCCCAGAAATGTTTAGTGAGTGGGATAGACTCCAAAACTTCTATGAAGGGTTGACCCAGAAAGCTCAGGAAGCATTAGATCATTCAGCAGGAGGCTCATTGCAGCTAATGAAGACAGCAGAGGAAGCCCAAAACCTCATAGAGATGGTGGCAAACAATCAATATTTCTTTGCTCATCAAAGACAACGCCAACCAGTCCAGAGAAGGGATGTGCTGGAGCTTGAAGGTGTTGACGTTCTCTTGGCACAAAACAAACAGATGCATCAACAGCTTCAGCAACAAATAGAAATGATGGCCAAGAAAATTGATGGACTGCAAGGTGTTTGATGAGCGGATAATTTGTACGCTTTTTGGCATTGTTTTTAGTATGTTTTTAGTATCTTTTAGTTAGTTTTTATTATATTTTTATTAGTTTTTAGTTAAAATTCACTTTTCTGGACTTTACTATGAGTTTGTGTGTTTTTCTGTGATTTCAGGTATTTTTTAGCTGAAATTGAGGGACCTGAGCAAAAATCTGATCCAGAGACTCAAAAGGACTGCAGATGCTGTTGGATTCTGACCTCCCTGCACTCGAAGTAAATTTTCTGGAGCTACAGAAGCCCAATTAGCGCGCTCTTAACGGCGTTGGAAAGTAGACATCCTGGGCTTTCCAGCAATATATAATAGTCCATACTTTGCCCAAGATTTGATGGCCCAAACCGGCGTTCAAAGTCACCTCAAGAAATTCCAGCGTTAAACGCCGGAACTGGCACCTAATTGGGAGTTAAACGCCCAAACTGGCACTAAAGCTGGCGTTTAACTCCAAGGAGAGTCTCTACACGAAAAAGCTTCATTGCTCAGCCCAAGCACACACCAAGTGGGCCCGGAAGTGGATTTTTATGTCATTTACTCATCTATGTACTAGTTTTCTATAAGTAGGACCTTTTACTATTGTATTAGGGAGATCTTGGTAGCTATCTTTGAGTTTTATGCTATCTTAGATCATTGGGAGGCTGGCCATTCGGCCATGCCTAGACCTTATGCTTATGTATTTTCAACGGTGGAGTTTCTACACACCATAGATTAAGGTGTGGAGCTCTGCTGTACCTCGAGTATTAATGCAATTACTATTGTCTCTCCATTCAATTCCGCTTGTTCTTGTTCTAAGATATCACTTGTTCTTCAACTTGATGAATGTGATGATCCGTGACACTCATCATCATTCTCACTCATGAACAAGGTGACTGACAACCACTTTTGTTCTACAAGCAACCAAGGCTCTAGTGAATATCTCTTGGATTCTTTAATCGGAATCTTCGTGGTATAGGCAGGACTTGATGGCGGCATTCAAGAGAATCCGGAAGGTCTAAACCTTGTCTGTGGTATTCTGAGTAGGATTCAATGATTGAATGACTGTGACGTGCTTCAAACTTTAACCTGCTGGGCGTTAGTGACAGACGCAAAAGAGGGATTCTATTCCAGTAGGAGCGGGAACCAAACCGGTGATTGGCCGTACTGTGATAGAGTACGTTAGCATTAGCTTTCACTGCGAGGATGGGAGGTAGCCATTGACAATGGTGAAACCCTACACGAGCTTGCCATGGAAAGGAGTAAGAAGGATTGGATGAAGGCAGTAGGAAAGCAGAGAGACGGAAGGGAAGGCATCTTCATACGCTTGTCTGAAGCTCTCACCAATGATATACATAAGTATCTCTATCTTTATCTTTATGTTATTTTCGTTCATCACCATTATACATTTGAGTCTGCCTGACTGAGATTTACAAGATGACCATAGCTTGCTTCATACCACCAATCTCCGTGGGATCGACCCTTACTCACGTAAGGTATTACTTGGACGACCCAGTGCACTTGCTGGTTAGTTGTGCGAAGTTGTATTGATCACAATTTCGTGCACCAAGTTTTTGGCGCCGTTGCCGGGGATTGTTCTTGTGTATGGACAACTGACGGTTCATCTTGTTGCTTAGATTAGGTATTTTTCTTCAGAGTTCTTAAGAATGAATTCTAGTGTTTCAAGGTGATGTTCTTATCATCACCAAGGCTGATTGATTCTCATCAATTTAGCTTTTGAATGCAATGTCCTGCTGAAGCTTGGCCGGCCATGTCTAATTCCTTTAGACTAAAGCTTTAGACTAACATTGCATGATTCCTGGAATTCTCATTAAGAATTTTGATACCTTTATTTTCCTTTTCACTTAATTTTCGAAAAACACAAAAAAAAAATTACAAAATCATAAAAACCAAAAATATTTTATGTTTGAACCTAGTGTCTCATTTTAAGTTTGGTGTCAATTGCATGTTTCTGTTCTTCTTGCATTTTCGTTTTTATGCATGTGTCTTAATTAATCTTCAAGTTGTTCTTGATGATTTTCTTGTTTTGATCTTTGAATTCTATTGACTTGAGTGTTTTGTTGTTTCTCATATGCATTCTCATTTTGTTAGTGTCAGTAGTATACAAACTGCTAAGTTTGGTGTCTTGCATGCATTGTTATCTGATTTTATTTGCATTTTGATTATTCCTGATTATTAAAAATCCAAAAATATTTTTAATTTGTGTCTTCTCGAGTCAATAATACAGAGAATTGAAGATTCAGAACATACAGCAGAGGAATCATACAGAAAAAGCTGGGCATTCAAAAATACCCAGTGAAGAAGACAGACTGGCGTTTAAACGCCAGCCAGGGTGCCTGGTTGGGCGTTTAACGCCCAAAAGGGTAGTAGTTTGGGCGTTAAACGCCAGAATGGATACCATTCTGGGCGTTTAACGCCAGGATGGCACAAGGGGGAAGATTTTGTTTTTCAAATCAATTTTTTTCAAGTTTTCAAAGTTTTTCAAAATCAAATCTTTTTCAAATCATATCTTTTCAATCAAATGTTTTCAAAATCAATTTCTTTCCTTTTTCAAAGATACTTACTAACAATTAATGATTTGATTGAACATTTTTTGCCTTTTCTGTTGAGGAAGGTTTTATGTTTGAATCATATCTTTTCTTGTTAGGCAAGTCATTAATTTTTAAAATCAAATCTTTTAAAATTGTTTTCAAATCATATCTTTTAAAATTGTTTTCAAATCATATCTTTTCAATCATATCTTTTTTAAAACCATAATTTTTCAATCACATCTTTTTCAAAATAAGTTTTCAATCATATCTTTTTGACTTCTAATTTCAAAATCTTTTTCAAAAATCACTTGATTTCTTTTCCACTTTTATTTTCGAAAACCAATTAGTGTTTTTCAAAAATGTTTTCAAAATCTTTTACTTAATTTTCGAAAATTACTTTCCTTCTTCTCACATCCTTCTATTTCTGAACTAACTCTACTCCTTAATGCAAAATTCGAACTCCATCTTCTTTGATAAGTTCGAATTTTCTATTTCTGTCTTCTACTTTTCTTTTCCTCTGACACCTTAAGGAATCTCTATACTGTGACATAGAGGATTCCATATTTTCTTGTTCTCTTCTCTTTCATATGAGCAGGAACAAAGACAAAGGCATTCTTGTTGAAGCTGACCCTGAACCCGAAAGGACCTTGAAGAGAAAGCTAAGAGAAGCTAAAGCACAACTCTCTTTAGAGGACCTGACCGAATTCTTCAAAGAAGAAGAAGACATGGCAGCCGAAAACAACAACAATGCAAACAATGCAAGGAAGGTGCTGGGTGACTTTACTGCACCTACTCCTGATTTCTATGGGAGAAGCATCTCTATCCCTGCCATTGGAGCAAACAACTTTGAGCTTAAGCCTCAATTAGTTTCTCTAATGCAACAGAATTGCAAGTTCCATGGACTTCCAATGGAAGATCCTCATCAGTTCTTAGCTGAATTCTTGCAAATCTGTGACACAGTCAAGACTAATGGGGTAGACCCTGAGGTCTATAGACTGATGCTATTCCCTTTTGCTGTAAGAGACAGAGCTAGAATATGGTTGGACTCTCAACCTAAAGAAAGCCTGGACTCTTGGGAAAAGCTAGTCAATGCCTTCTTGGCAAAGTTCTTTCCACCACAAAGATGGAGTAAGCTTAGAGTGGAAGTCCAAACCTTCAGACAGAAGGATGGAGAATCCCTCTATGAAGCTTGGGAAAGATACAAACAATTAATCAGAAAATGCCCTTCTGACATGCTTTCTGAATGGAGCATCATAGGTATTTTCTATGATGGTCTCTCTGAACTATCCAAGATGTCCTTGGATAGCTCTGCTGGAGGATCTCTTCATCTGAAGAAGACGCCTGCAGAAGCTCAAGAGCTAATTGAAATGGTTGCAAATAACCAATTCATGTACACTTCTGAAAGGAATCCTGTGAACAATGGGACTAGTCAGAAGAAAGGAGTTCTTGAGATTGATACTCTGAACGCCATTTTGGCTCAGAATAAAATATTGACTCAACAAGTCAATTTGATTTCTCAAAGTCTGTCTGGAATGCAAAATGCACCAAGCAGTACTAAGGATGCTTCATCTGAGGAAGAAGCTTATGATCCTGAGAACCCTTCAATGGAAGAGGTGAATTACCTAGGAGAACCTTATGGTAATACCTATAATTCTTCATGGAGAAATCACCCAAATCTCTCATGGAAGAATCAAGAGAGACCTCAACAAGGTTTCAATAATAATGGTGGAAGAAACAGGTTTAACAATGGCAAACCTTTTCCATCATCATCTCAGCAACAGACAGAGAATCCTAAGCAGAACCCCTCTGACTTAGCAACCATGGTCTCTGATCTAATTAAAACCACTCAAAGTTTCATGAATGAAACAAGGTCCTCCATTAGGAATTTGGAAGGACAAGTGGGACAGCTGAGCAAGAAAGTTACTGAACTCCCTCCAAGTACTCTCCCAAGCAACACAGAAGAAAATCCAAAAGGAGAGTGCAAAGCCATCAATATGGCCGAATTTGGAGAGGATAAAGAGGAAGTGGACGCCACTGAGGAAGACCTCAATGGACGTGCATCAACTTCCAATGAGTTCCCCAATGAGGAACCATGGGAATCTGAGGCTCAAAATGAGACCATAGAGATTCCATTGGACTTACTTCTGCCTTTCATGAGCTCTGATGAGTATTCTTCCTCTGAAGAGGATGAGTATGTCACTGAAGAGTAAGTTGCTAAATACCTTGGAGCAATCATGAAGCTAAATGACAAGTTATTTGGAAATGAGACTTGGGAGGATGAACCTCCCTTGCTCACCAAAGAGCTGGATGACTTGCCTAGGCAGAAATTACCTCAAAAGAGACAAGACCCTGGGAAGTTTTCCATACCTTGTACCATAGGCACCATGACCTTCAAGAAGGCTCTGTGTGACTTAGGGTCAAGTGTAAACCTCATGCCTCTCTCAGTAATGGAGAAGCTAAGGATCTTTGAGGTACAAGCTGCAAGAATCTCATTAGAGATGGCAAACAACTCAAGAAAACAAGCTCATGGACTTGTAGAGAATGTTTTGGTGAAGATTGAAGACCATTACATCCCTACTGATTTCATAGTCCTAGAGACTGGGAAGTGCATGGATGAATCCATCATCCTTGGCAGACCCTTCCTAGCCACAGCAAAGGCTGTGATTGATGTTGATAGAGGAGAGTTGATCATTCAAGTGAATGAAGAATCCTTGGTGTTTAAGGCCCAAGGACATCCCTCTATCATCATGGAGAGGAAGCATGAAGAGCTTCTCTCAAAACAGAGCCAAGCAGAGCCCCCACAGTCAAACTCTAAGTTTGGTGTTGGGAGGCCACAACCAACCTCTAAGTTTGGTGTTGAACCCCCACATTCAAACTCTAAGTTTGGTATTGGGAGGTTCCAACACGGTTCTGAGCATTTCTGAGGCTCCATGAGAGTCCTCTGTCAAGCTAATGACATTAAAGATGCGCTTGTTGGGAGGCAACCCAATGTTTTATAGTTAACTATTTTCTTTTGTTATTTTATCTTTTTTGTAGGTTGATGATCATAAGAAGTCACAAAAACAATGAAAAAAGCAAAAACAGAATGAAAAACAGGAAGAAAAACAGCACACCCTGGAGGAGAAGAAGCTGGCGTTCAAACGCCAGTAATGCTAGCTGTTGGGCGTTTAACGCCCAGTCTGGCACCATTCTGGGCGTTTAACGCCAGAAAGGGGCACCAGACTGGCGTTAAACGCCAGTAAAGGGCAACAACCTGGCGTTAAACGCCAGGAATGGGCACCAGCCCGGCGTTTAACGCCAGAAATAGCTCAAAACGTGATTTTGAGCAACATTTGGTGCAGGGATGACTTTTCCTTGACACCACAGGATCTGTGGACCCCACAGGACCCCACCATCACTCTCTCTCTTCTTCCCCCACTCACCAATCACCTCAATACCTCTTCCCCATAAACCCTTCTTCACTCCTTCATTTTCACACCACCTAAACACCACTTCTTCCCCTAATGGCCGAAACACAAAGCCATTCCCTTTTTCCTCATTTCTTCTTCTTCTACTCTCTTCTTTCTTCTTTTGCTCGAGGACGAGCAAACCTTTTAAGTTTGGTGTGGTAAAAGCATTGCTTTTTGTTTTTCCATAACCATTTATGGCATCCAAAGCCGGTTCAACTGAGAAGGCATGACCTCAAGCCCATCACTAAGAAGAAGATGGAGCAAACAAGAGACCCCTCTCATCATGAGATCCCTGAGATATCTCAAGGGATGCACTTTCCTCCACAAGACTATTGGGAGCAACTGAACACCTCCCTAGGAGAATTAAGTTCCAACATGGGACAACTAAGGGTGGAGCACCAAGAACACTCCATTCTCCTCCATGAAATTAGAGAAGATCAAAGAATCATGAGAGAGGAGCAACAAAGACACGGAAGAGACATTGAGGAGCTCAAGCTCTCCATAGGATCTTCAAGAAGAAGAAAGAGCCGCCATCACTAAGGTGGACCCGTTCCTTGATTTCCTTGTTCTTTATTCTTCTGTTTTTCGAATTTTTATGCTTATGTTTATCTATGTTTGTGTCTTATGATCATTAGTGTCTCAGTGTCTATGCCTTAAAGTTATGAATGTCCTATGAATCCATCACCTTTCTTAAAAGAAAACTGTTTTTATCACAAAAGAACAAGATGTACAGGATTTCAAATTCATCTTTAAAACTAGCTTAATTAGTTTGATGTGGTGACAATACTTTTTGTTTTCTGAATGTATGCTTGAACAGTGCATATGTCTTTTGAATTTGTTGTTCATGAATGTTAAAATTTGTTGGCTCTTGAAAGAATGATGAAAAAGGAGACATGTTACTGAGGATCTGAAAAATTATAAAAATGATTCTTGAAGCAAGAAAAAGCAGTGAATACAAAAAAAAAGAGAAAAAAAAAAGAGAAAAAGAAAACGAAAAAAAAAGGGGAGAAAAAGAAAAAGAAAGAAAAAGAAAGAAATAAAGTTGTGATCCAAGGCAAAAAGAGTGTGCTTAAGAACCCTGGACACCTCTAATTGGGGACTTTAGCAAAGCTAAGTCACAATCTGAAAAGGTTCACCCAATTATGTGTCTGTGGCATGTATGTATCCGGTGGTAATACTGGAAGACAGAGTGCTTTGGGCCACGGCCAAGACTCATAAAGTAGCTGTGTTCAAGAATCATCATACTTAACTAGGAGAATCAATAACACTATCTGGATTCTGAGTTCCTAAAGAAGCCAATCATTCTGAACCTCAGAGGATAAAGTGAGATGCCAAAACTGTTTGGAGGCAAAAAGCTACTAGTACCGCTCATCTAATTTGGAGCTATGTTTCATTGATAATTTGGAGTCTATAGTATATTCTCTTCTTTTTATCTTATTTGATTTTCAGTTGCTTGGGGACAAGCAACAATTTAAGTTTGGTGTTGTGATGAGCGGATAATTTGTACGCTTTTTGGCATTGTTTTTAGTATGTTTTTAGTATCTTTTAGTTAGTTTTTATTATATTTTTATTAGTTTTTAGTTAAAATTCACTTTTCTGGACTTTACTATGAGTTTGTGTGTTTTTCTGTGATTTCAGGTATTTTTTAGCTGAAATTGAGGGACCTGAGCAAAAATCTGATCCAGAGACTCAAAAGGACTGCAGATGCTGTTGGATTCTGACCTCCCTGCACTCGAAGTGGATTTTCTGGAGCTACAGAAGCCCAATTGGCGCGCGCTCAACGGCGTTGGAAAGTAGACATCCTGGGCTTTCCAGCAATATATAATAGTCCATACTTTGCCCAAGATTTGATGGCCCAAACCGGCGTTCAAAGTCACCTCAAGAAATTCCAGCGTTAAACGCCGGAACTGGCACCTAATTGGGAGTTAAACGCCCAAACTGGCACTAAAGCTGGCGTTTAACTCCAAGGAGAGTCTCTACACGAAAAAGCTTCATTGCTCAGCCCAAGCACACACCAAGTGGGCCCGGAAGTGGATTTTTATGTCATTTACTCATCTATGTACTAGTTTTCTATAAGTAGGACCTTTTACTATTGTATTAGGGAGATCTTGGTAGCTATCTTTGAGTTTTATGCTATCTTAGATCATTGGGAGGCTGGCCATTCGGCCATGCCTAGACCTTATGCTTATGTATTTTCAACGGTGGAGTTTCTACACACCATAGATTAAGGTGTGGAGCTCTGCTGTACCTCGAGTATTAATGCAATTACTATTGTCTCTCCATTCAATTCCGCTTGTTCTTGTTCTAAGATATCACTTGTTCTTCAACTTGATGAATGTGATGATCCGTGACACTCATCATCATTCTCACTCATGAACAAGGTGACTGACAACCACTTTTGTTCTACAAGCAACCAAGGCTCTAGTGAATATCTCTTGGATTCTTTAATCGGAATCTTCGTGGTATAGGCAGGACTTGATGGCGGCATTCAAGAGAATCCGGAAGGTCTAAACCTTGTCTGTGGTATTCTGAGTAGGATTCAATGATTGAATGACTGTGACGTACTTCAAACTTTAACCTGCTGGGCGTTAGTGACAGACGCAAAAGAGGGATTCTATTCCAGTAGGAGCGGGAACCAAACCGGTGATTGGCCGTACTGTGACAGAGTACGTTAGCATTAGCTTTCACTGCGAGGATGGGAGGTAGCCATTGACAACGGTGAAACCCTACACGAGCTTGCCATGGAAAGGAGTAAGAAGGATTGGATGAAGGCAGTAGGAAAGCAGAGAGACGGAAGGGAAGGCATCTTCATACGCTTGTCTGAAGCTCTCACCAATGATATACATAAGTATCTCTATCTTTATCTTTATGTTATTTTCGTTCATCACCATTATACATTTGAGTCTGCCTGACTGAGATTTACAAGATGACCATAGCTTGCTTCATACCACCAATCTCCGTGGGATCGACCCTTACTCACGTAAGGTATTACTTGGACGACCCAGTGCACTTGCTGGTTAGTTGTGCGAAGTTGTATTGATCACAATTTCGTGCACCAGTGTTGCAGTAAACACACAATGCCAATCTCAAACCTCACATGGGTGGAATCAATCTGAAGAAAGTTTTGGGACATTCAATTTTGAGCAACAAAGCCCTGAGCAGGTGCAATGCATGAACAATACTTCAAGTTCATTTCAACACAATTTTCATGGTGATGCACACAAGACACCCTGGAAGACTCATTCTAATTCAAGGTGGGGTGAGCATCAGAATCAAGGACAAAGGGACTTCAACTCTGGCAGCCTCAGCAACACAAGCAACCATAACCATTCATCCAATAATACTAACCAATTCAAAAATTCACAAAACACATATCACCAACCCCATAATAACTTACAAAACCACCAGAATAACTTTTCCACAACCACATCCCACCCACAAAGTACCCCCACAATTAATTCAGACAACTTCCAACAACAACCATCTCATTTCACACAACCACAACCAAATTCAGACTCTCAAAGAATCTCAAGTCTAGAGAAAATGATGGAGAAACTCATGAAAAATCAAGAGATGGCAAGACAAGATCAAGAAGCTGCAAGGAAAGATCAGACCCTGGCATTCAAAAACCAAGAAACCTCAATCAGAAACCTTGAGAGACACCTGGGGCAAATGGCTAAGCAGATTTCAGAAATGGATGAGAAGAGAGCAAATGCCGTCCCCAATGTCACTGAAGAACACCCAAGGGACAAAGGAAAAGCCACAAAATGGGAGGAGTGCAAAGCAATCACAGTGGGAAGTGAGAAGACTATGAAGAAGGAAGCCATCAATCAGGACAAACACAACAGAGAAGTTCCACAAGAAGAGACAGAGGGGAAAAGTAAAGAGGATCAAGAAACCAAAAATGTACAAATTTCAAAAGGATACAAGAACACCCTTGAATCACAACTACAAGAGAAGAGGGAAGGAGTGAATCCTTGTGTCCCCAAACTTCCATACCCTCAGAGGTTTAAAAAAGAAAATGAGAATAAGCAATACTCAAAATTCCTGGACATATTCAAAACACTCAGCATCAATATTCCTTTCTTGGAAGCACTTGAACAGATGCCATTATATGCCAAATTTATGAAAGAAGTGCTAACAAAGAAAAGACCCTTGAAGGAAGGACAAATTGTTGAGATGACAAAGGAATGTAGTGCTATCCTCCAACGAGAGTTGCCAGAGAAGAAAGATGATCCTGGGAGTTTTTACATACCTTGCACCATAGGAGACATAACAATTGAGAAATCATTATGTGACCTTGGTGCAAGCATAAACTTGATGCCTTTGTCTCTAATGAGGAAGCTCCGAATTTGTGAGCTGAAATCCACACGAATATTCCTGCAAATGGCTGATAAATCCATCCAGCAAGCACTTGGAGTTGTAGAGAATGTACTGGTAAAGGTGGGAAAATTCCTTCTCCCAGCTGATTTTATCATCCTGGATATGGAGGAGGACCCTAACACTCCCATCATTCTGGGGAGACCTTTCCTAGCTACGGGCAGAGCATTGATAGATGTGGAAAAAGGGAAATTATTGCTGAGAGTGCATGATGAGCATCTAGCATTCCATGTTTTTAAAACCCTGCATGAACCCACTCAAGAAGAAGATTGTACAGAGGATAAAGCCAGGGATCAAAGCTTGAAAGAGGCATTCAATGAGTTAACTCCAAGACTTCCAAATCCATGCTTCAAAGAAGTAGAGATGGTGCAACATACCAAAGAAATCAAGGAGAAACTAGATCCAAAACCCCCAGATGGGAGCCTCAACACTCCAGATAAAGAACCACCAAGGCATGAATTATCTCCTGAGAAAGAAGAAAAGAAGAAGAGGCCAAAAGGGTGGAGAAATAAGAAAATTCCCACTGAAGGCTTCTCACCAGGGGATAAAGCGATGTTAAACACCCAAGCAATGAAGGTGTCTCCACAATCATCTGAGTGCTATACTGTGAACCGGATCCTTTCACTTGAACACCTAGAGATCATCAAAGAGGAGACCGGAAGGAAGTTCACAGTAAGAGGAGAAAAGCTGAAGCACTATGATTTTCAACCCCCATGATCAAAGGATAAGATGTCAAGCTAGTGACACTAAAGAAGCGCTTGTTGGGAGGCAACCCAACCTGAGGTAGTTTTCTTTCATAGCTTTTTCAATAAGAATGTTGAATAATTGGTATGGATTGCAAAGAGCTAAGTTTGGTGTTGCACACCAAAACAATTTAAGGAAGAATGAAAGATTCTAAGTTTGGTGTTCCACCAAAAATCTCATCTAAAAACACATTCTCACCTCTTGCATAATGCTAGCTCTAAGCAATCAAACAAATTATCCAACTATTTAACTGCTTTCTAGCTTTAATTTCATTAACCTTTAGCTAGGACACAAGGTTTCACATATGGTTAACTTGTTGCATCAAAGACAGTGGCAAACAATTAAGTTTGGTGTTCTCACACCAAAATAAATCCAAGAGCCACACTCAATTTATGCATACTAACCATGCAATTAAGGGCTTGAGAAGCAAGCAACTTTGAGAATTATGCAGGACATGAGTCAACAATTGAAGATATTGTGCATCTTAACTCAAAGAAAACACAACAGAAGGAAGAATCAAAGGGCTGCAACTTCAAAGGTTGTATCTAAACTTAATCCTTACTGCTGTGAATTGTTTTGAACATGGAAACCATTGTATGTCTTGCTAAAGTGTTTATCTAGTTGCAAGTGAAATTGTTTGTTAAAAATGCTAAATCTGCATAATGCTTGTTATCCATCACTTAGCTTTAATTTTGTTTTGTTCTCCCATATGCTTGAATAAAAGAGTTTGGTCTGAATTGAAAAGTGAAATATCCAATGTTGCATAAGTATGAATGGAAGTTGGTGGTGGTATATGTGTTTGATTAAATGCATAACTCATGAAATAATTGTTGCATAATATCATTTTCATTCAAGTGTGAGTTAGCTTGCTGTTGTAAAGACTCTTATCAATAATGAAAAAGCCCTTGGTAACGAAAACAGAAAGAAAAGGAAGAAAGAAAAGCCAAAATGGCAAGAAAAACAAAGAATAAAGGTTGGACACCAATAGCTTGGACCCTAGGACATATGCCTGTGGTGTTCTTGTACTAAGATATGCTTGGATGAGTAAATTCTAAGGGGTATTTTAAAACCCGGTCACTTAGATCAACTGATTTGGGATGGCCAATTGAAAGTCCACAATAAAGAGTAACTTAGATACAAAACATTTAGTTATCCAAAGAGATGCTGGGCATCAATGATCCTAGGCAGAATTAGTGAGCTAAGTGTCTGTGGTGGAGAGATGTTGAGTAAAAGAAAGAAACAAATAAAGCCAAAGGCTATTACTGCAACATTTGACACCAAACCTCCAAAAGAATAAGCTTGTTAAGCATTATAAGAAAGAAAAGTTAGCAAGGGAGTGAGTAAAAAGTGAGTCTTATAACAGCAAGTTTAGCAAACCTTTGATGAAAAATGTGTATTATGTAACAGCAAACAATAACTTGAGTTATCATTGTCTGCATAAAGACCCCATAGATCAAGTTCTGCTATATGCCTAATAAGGATATGTGTTCTTTTCTTGTTCATTTCAATTTCTCTTAGTTTTGATGCTTGCTTGGGGACAAGCAAGATTTAAGTTTGGTGTTGTGATGACAAGTCATCATATACCCATTTTTCAAGCTAATTTCACTTGTTTTGTTAGCATTTATGCACTTTCTTGCATCCTAAGTAAGTGATTTGGAGTGAAAATTCATAACTTCTTTAAATCAAACAACCACCATGAAATTAATGTTAAATCATAAGGTCTAAGCTAATTTTAATTGAATTTTAATTGATTTATAAGCCTTATGAATTTAGTGATACTTGGAGTGGTTGTTTTGGTTTATTGTAGGTGAAGAAAAGAATAAAAGAGAAAAGTGTGGCTTAAGAAAGCGTGACCAAAGGAGAAGAAAGTGTGGTCAAAGGAAGGAAAAGTGTGCCACATGCAATGGGGGAGGCAAGCATTGCCCTCCACAAGGGCACACTGCCCTCTAGGAGGGCAACATAAGGGAACAAGGCAAAGAAGGCAGCTCTGCCCTGCCCAC
This sequence comes from Arachis stenosperma, assembly GCF_014773155.1. Classification (NCBI taxonomy): domain Eukaryota; kingdom Viridiplantae; phylum Streptophyta; class Magnoliopsida; order Fabales; family Fabaceae; genus Arachis; species Arachis stenosperma. The sequence goes on along the minus strand of NC_080380.1, from coordinate 37,528,191 downwards.
TACAAGGGCAGAGCACAAATTTGTGCCTTGGAATCAAGAAGAAGAAAATGTTGCCCTGCCCTCCACAAGGGCAGTATCGGGCTCACCAAGGAAGAAAATCAAAGGAAAATGTCTCCAAATGCTTGCCACAAGAGTTGAACACGGGACCATGAGGAAGCAAGGAACTAAGGCCCATTACCGTGCCAAGAAACCAAGGAAAATGATGTAGCGTGTGTGCCCGCCCAGGTTCGAACACGGGAATGCATTTTGGAAACACTGCCCTGCCCTCCGCGAGGGCAGGGCAGCATTTGGATGGTGCACAAATCTGGCGCACCAAAAAGTGAATCTGGCGCACCACACACAATCTTGGCAGCACCGGCGCGCACCAAACTCAATCCTGGCAGCACCAAATTTTTCTGCCCTGCCCTCCGCGAGGGCAGGGCAGTATTCTGCGCATCAAGGCTCGATCCTGGCAGCACCAAGCATGCACAAAGCCGCACCAACATGCACCAAATCCTGCCCTGCCCTCCACAAGGGCAGGGCAGCCTCCTGGGAGCAACTTCTCATGGGCCGAAAATTCAAATTAAATCCCTATTTTAATTCATTTCTTCACCAAATCAAAAGCCCATCCAAATCCAAAAATCCAAGAATAGAAAGTGTATAAATAGAAGCTAGTTTGATGTAATTAGGACTTTTACTTTTCACTTTTATTTGACCTTTACTTTCACTTTTGAACTTTTCATTTTTTACTTCCACTTTTACCTTGGTTCTCATTTTGGGAACTTTTACCTTTTACTTGATTTTGAATTCTACAACCTCTCTTGGTGACTCCACTGAGATTTCAGAGAATTGGGGAGGAGAATTGATCTCTCTTCTTCCTCATTCTTGCCTGAGCAATTCTATTCTTCTTGTTTTGAGTTTTGGATGTGAAGAGTTGAGGAAATTCTGTCTCAATCTCCATTCACAATCTCTCTAATCACTTTCTGCATAATTACAATCAATTTCAATTTCCTTTACTGCTTCTTCTTCAATTTCTTGTCAATTGCTTTGTGAACTTGGATCTGGGAAGGCAAATAGAGATCTAGGCTCTGCTACCTAGTCTCTTGAGACCTGAGACCCCATTTTACTTTTGGTTCTTCTGTGAACCTTGCTACATTTTAATTTCAATTTCTGTTTGAATCCTCATTGCTTCCAATTCAATTTTTGCTCTCTTAATTGTTGCAATTTACTTTCTCTTTGTTTAGATTCTGCAATCCCAGTCCTCAAATCCCTTATACATTCAAGCAATTTACATTTCTTGCCATTTAAATTACTGCAATTTACATTTCTTGCACTTTAAGTTTCAGTCATTTACTTTCCTGTTCTTTAAGATTCTGCAACATTTACTTTCCTGTTCTTTAATTTACTGCACTTATCCCTTTCCCCTTTACATTTACTGTCATTTACTTCCTGCTAAACACAAATCCCTCAACCAAAGCTTGATTCGCTTGACTAAATCAACCACTAAACTAAAATTGCTCAATCCTTCAATCCCTGTGGGATCGACCTCACTCATGTGAGTTATTATTACTTGATGCGACCCGGTACACTTGCCGGTGAGTTTTGTGTTGGATCGTTTTCCACACATCATTCGAATTGTGCATTGAGAAGGAGTGGTACTCCATAAATAGAAGGATGTGAGAAGAGGGGAAGAGAATTTTCGAAAATTAATTAAAAAGATTTTAAAAACATTTTGAAAAACTTTAATTTGATTTTCGAAAATCAAGAGTGAGAAAGAGATCAAGTAATTTTTGAAAAGATTTTGAAATTAGAAATAAAAAAGATATGATTAAAAACTGTTTTGAAAAAGATGTGATTAAAAAGATATGATTAAAAAGTAATGGTTTTAAAAAGATATGATTGAAAAGATATGATTTGAAAACAATTTTAAAGAAAAAGATTTGATTGTAAAAATTAATGACTTGCCTATGAAGATAAGATATGATTCAAACATTAAACCTTTCTCAACAGAAAAGGCAAGATACATGAAATGTTCAATCAAATCATTAATTGTTAGCAAGTATCTTTGAAGAAGGAAAGAAATTGATTTTGAAAACGTTTGATTGAAAAGATATGATTTGAAAAAGATTTGATTTTGAAAAACTTTGAAAACTTGAAAAAAATCTGAATTAAAAACAGAATCTTCCTTCTTGTGCCATCAACATTCTGGCGTTTAACGCCCAATGCACTACCTTTTTGGGCGTTGAACGCCCAACCAGGCACCCTGGCTGGCGTTTAAACGCCAGTCTGTCCTTCTTCACTGGGCGTTTTGAACGCCCAGCTTTTTCTGTGTAATTCCTCTGCTGCATGTTCTGAATCTTCAGTTCCCTGTACTATTGACTTGAACATAGAACCAATGATCAAATAAACAATGCATGCAAGACACCAAACTTAAAATTAGACACTAGACTCAAACAAGAAACATAAAATATTTTTGGTTTTTATGATTTTGTAATTTTTTTGGATTTTTCGAAAATTATATGGAAATAGAAAATAAAGGTTTCAGAATTCTTAGTTTGGATTCCAGGAATCATTGCAATGCTAGTCTAAGACTCCGGTCCAGGAATTAGACATGGCTTCACAGCCAGCCAAGCTTTCAAAGAAAGCTTCGGTCCAAAACACTAGACATGGCCAATGGCCAGCCAAGCCTTAGCAGATCATTGCTCCAATAGCAAGATTGATAGAGATCAACAAGCTCTTGTGATGATAAGTTGAAAACTCGGTCCAATAAGATTAGACATGGCTTCTCAACCAGCCAGAATTCAACAGATCATCATGAAACACTAGAACTCATTCTTAAGAACTCTGAAGAAAAAAAATACCTAATCTAAGCAACAAGATGAACCGTCAGTTGTCCATACAGAAAACAATCCCCGGCAACGGCGCCAAAAACTTGGTCTGCGAAATTGTGATCACTACTTTTCACAACTCAAATAATCCCTAGTAATGGCCCCAAGAACTTGGTGCTCAATACCATGGCATAAACACAACTTTGCACAACTAACCAGCAAGTGCACTGGGTCGTCCAAGTAATAAACCTTACGCGAGTAAGGGTCGATCCCACAGAGATTGTTGGTATGAAGCAAGCTATGGTCACCTTGTAAATCTTAGTCAGGCAGACTCAAATGGGTATAGATGATGAATGAAACATAAAGATAAAGATAGAGATACTTATGTATATCATTGGTGAGAGCTTCAGATAAGCGTATGAAGATGCTGTCCCTTCCGTCTCTCTGCTTTCCTACTGTCTTCATCCAATCCTTCTTACTCCTTTCCATGGCAAGCTTATGCAAGGGTTTCACCGTTGTCAGTGGCTACCTCCCATCCTCTCAGTGGAAATGTTCAACGCACCCTGTCACGGCACGGCTATCCATCTGTCGGTTCTCGATCAGGCCGGAATAGAATCCATTGATTCTTTTGCGTCTGTCACTAACGCCCCGCCTTCAGGAGTTTGAAGCACATCACAGTCATTCAATCATTGAATCCTACTCAGAATACCACAGACAAGGTTAGACCTTCCGGATTCTCTTGAATGCCGCCATCAGTTCTTGCCTATACCACGAAGACTCTGATCTCACGGAATGGCTGGCTCATTTGTCAGGCGAGCACTCGGTTGTCAGGCGATCAACCATGCATCGTGTATCAGGAATCCAAGAGATAAACATTAGAGCCTTGTTGCTTGTAGAACAGAGTGGTTGTCAGTCACTTGTTCATAAGTGAGAATGATGATGAGTGTCACATAATCATCACATTCATCAAGTTCTTGAGTGCGAATGAATATCTTGGAATAAGAACAAGCTGAATTGAATAGAAGAACAATAGTAATTGCATTAATACTCGAGGTACAGCAGAGCTCCACACCTTAATCTATGGTGTGTAGAAACTCCACCGTTGAAAATACATAAGAACAAGGTCTAGGCATGGCCGAATGGCCAGCCCCCCCAAATGATCTAAGAACTAGATGTCCAAAGATGATCTAGAGATCTAAAAGTGATCAAAAGATCTAAAGAAAAAGGTTCCAAAGATCAGAAGATGAAAATACAATAGTAAAAGGTCCTACTTATAGGAAACTAGTAGCCTAAGGATTACAAAGATGAGTAAATGACATAAAAATCCACTTCTGGGCCCACTTGGTGTGTGCTTGGGCTGAGCAATGAAGCATTTTTCGTGTAGAGACTCTTCTTGGAGTTAAACGCCAGCTTTTGTGCCAGTTTGGGTGTTTAACTCCCATTTTGGTGCCAGTTCCGGCGTTTAACGCTGGGAATTCTAAGGGTGACTTTGAACGCCGGTTTGAGCCATCAAATCTTGGGCAAAGTATAGACTATCATATTTTGCTGGAAAGCCCAGGATGTCTACTTTCCAACGACGTTGAAAGCGCACCAATTGGGCTTCTGTAGCTCCAGAAAATCTACTTCGAGTGCAGGGAGGTCAGAATCCAACAGCATCTGCAGTCCTTTTCAGTCTCTGAATCAGATTTTTGCTCAGGTCCCTCAATTTCAGCCAGAAAATACATGAAATCACAGAAAAACACACAAACTCATAGTAAAGTCCAGAAAAGTGAATTTTAACTAAAAACTAATAAAAATATACTAAGAACTCAACCAAAACTACTAAAAACATACTAAAAACAATGCCGAAAAGCGTACAAATTATCCGCTCATCAGCAAGGTTAGCCTTTCCTCATCTCATTTGTCACCTCTGTTATTCAGTTGGAATTGACATAGAGGGAGACATCCCCATTGATGAGGACAAGCCCAACACTAAGAAAAAGATGGAGCAAACAAAAGATCCCACTCATCATGAAATCCCTGAGATGCCTCAAGGGATGCACTTTCCTCCACAAAACTATTGGGAGCAAATCAACACCTCCCTAGGAGAATTGAGTTCCAACATGGGACAACTAAGGGTGGAGCACCAAGAACATTCCATCCACCTCCATGAAATTAGAGAAGATCAAAGAATCATGAGAGAGGAGCAACAAAGGCAAGGAAGAGACATTGAGGAGCTCAAACACTCCATAAGATCTTCAAGAGGAAGAACAAGCCGCCATCACTAAGGTGGACCCGTTCTTTAATTTCCTTGTTCTTAATTTTCCTGTTTTTCGAAAAATCATGCTTATGTTTATCTATGTTTGTGTCTTATGATCATTAGTGTCTTAGTGTCTATGCCTTAAAGTTATGAATGCCCTATGAATCCATCACCTCTCTTAAATGAAAAATGTTCTTAATTGAAAAAGAGAAGAATTGCATAAATTTTGAATTTTATAACAGATTAATTATTTTGATGTGGTGGCAATGCTTTTGTTTTCTGAATGTATGCTTAAACAGTGCATATGTCTTTTGAATTTTTGGTTCATGAATGTTGGCTCTTGAAATAATGAAGAAAAAGGAGACATGTTACTAAGGATCTGAAAAATCATAAAAATGATTCTTGAAGCAAGAAAAGGCAGTGAATACAAAAAAAAGGGGAGAAAAACAAAAAAAAGAGAAGAAAGAAAAAGAAAGTTGTGATCCAAGGAAAAAAGAGTGTGCTTAAGAACCCTGGACACCTCTAATTGGGGACTCTAGCAAAGCTGAGTCACAATCTGAAAAGGTTCACCCAATTATGTGTCTGTGGCATGTATGTATCCGGTGGTAATACTGGAAGACAGAGTGCTTTGGGCCACGGCCAAGACTCATAAAGTAGCTGTGTTCAAGAATCATCATACTTAACTAGGAGAATCAATAACACTATCTGGATTCTGAGTTCCTATAGAAGCCAATCATTTTGAATTTCAAAGGATAGAGTGAGATGCCAAAACTATTCAGAGGCAAAAAGCTAAAAGCCCCGTTCATCTAATTAATACTGATCTTCATAGATGTTTTTGGAATTCATTGCATATTCTCTTCTTTTTATCTTATTTGATTTTCAGTTGCTTGAGGACAAGCAACAATTTAAGTTTGGTGTTGTGATGAGCGGATAATTTATACGCTTTTTGGCATTGTTTTTAGTATGTTTTCAGTATGTTTTAGTTAGTTTTTATTATATTTTTATTAGTTTTTAGTTAAAATTCACTTTTCTAGACTTTACTATGAGTTTGTGTGTTTTTTTGTAATTTCAGGTATTTTCTGGCTGAAATTGAGGGACTTGAGCAAAAATCTGATTCAGAGACTGAAAAGGACTGCAGATGCTATTGGATTCTGACCTCCCTGCACTCGAAGTCGATTTTCTGGAGCTACAGAAGCCCAATTGGCGCGCTCTTAACGGCGTTGGAAAGTAGACATCCTGGGCTTTCCAGCAATGTATAATAGTCCATACTTTGCTCAAGATTTGATGGCCCAAACCGGCGTTCTAAATCAGCTCAAAACTGCCCGGCGTTAAACGCCGGAACTGGCACAAGAATGGGAGTTAAACGCCCAAACTGGCACAAAAGCTGGCGTTTAACTCCAAGAAAAGTCTCTACACGAAAATGCTTCAATGCTCAGCCCAAGCACACACCAAGTGGGCCCGGAAGTGGATTTTTATGTCATTTACTCATTTCTGTAAACCCTAGGCTACTAGTTCTCTACAAATAGGACCTTTTACTATTGTATTCTCATCTGAGTAGCTATCTTTGAGTAGTTTTATGCTATCTTACATCATGGGAGGCTGGCCTCACGGCCATGCCTAGACCTTGTTCTTATGTATTTTCAACGGTGGAGTTTCTACACACCATAGATTAAGGTGTGGAGCTCAGCTGTACCTCGAGTATTAATGCAATTACTATTGTTCTTCTATTCAATTCAGCTTGTTCTTATTCCAAGATATTCATTCGCACTCAAGAACATGATGAATGTGATGATTATGTGACGCTCATCATCATTCTCACTTATGAACGCGTGCCTGACAACCACTCCCGTTCTACAAGCAAACAAGGCTTGAATGTTTATCTCTTGGATTCCTTAATCGGAATCTTCGTGGTATAAGCTAGAATTGATGGCGGCATTCAAGAGAATCCGGAAGGTCTAAACCTTGTCTGTGGTATTCTGAGTAGGATTCAATGATTGAATGACTGTGACGAGCTTCAAACTCCTGAAGGCTGGGCGTTAGTGACAGACGCAAAAGAATCAATGGATTCTATTCCAACCTGATTGAGAACCGACAGATGATTAGCCGTGCCGTGACAGGATGCGTTGAACATTTTCACTGAGAGGACGGGACTGTAGCCACTGACAACGGTGATGCCCAACATACAGCTTGCCATGGAAAGGAGTAAGAAGGATTGGATGAAGACAGTAGGAAAGCAGAGAGACGGAAGGGACAAAGCATCTCCATTCGCTTATCTGAAATTCTCACCAATGAATTACATAAGTATCTCTATCTTTATACTTTATTCATATATCATTCATAACCATTTGAATCTGCCTGACTGAGATTTACAAGGTGACCATTCGCTCAATTGCAATCTCAACTCTTTATCACAACTTCGCACAACTAACCAGCAAGTGCACTGGGTCGTCCAAGTAATAAACCTTACGCGAGTAAGGGTCGATCCCACGGAGATTGTTGGTATGAAGCAAGCTATGGTCATCTTGTAAATCTTAGTCAGGTAGATTCAAATGGTTATGAATGATATATGAATAAAGTATAAAGATAGAGATACTTATGTAATTCATTGGTGAGAATTTCAGATAAGCGAATGGAGATGCTTTGTCCCTTCTGTCTCTCTGCTTTCCTACTGTCTTCATCCAATCCTTCTTACTCCTTTCCATGGCAAGCTGTATGTTGGGCATCACCGTTGTCAGTGGCTATAGTCCCGTCCTCTCAGTGAAAATGTTCAACACACCCTGTCACGGCACGACTAATCATCTGTCGGTTCTCAATCAGGTTGGAATAGAATCCATTGATTCTTTTGCGTCTGTCACTAACGCCCAGCCTTCAGGAGTTTGAAGGACGTCACAGTCATTCAATCATTAAATCCTACTCGGAATACCACAGACAAGGTTTAGACCTTCCGGATTCTCTTGAATGCCGCCATCAATTCTAGCTTATACCACAAAGATTCCGATTAAGGAATCCAAGAGATAAACATTCAAGCCTTGTTTGCTTGTAGAACGGGAGTGGTTGTCAGGCGTGCATTCATAAGTGAGAATGATGATGAGCGTCACATAATCATCACATTCATCATGTTCTTGAGTGCGAATGAATATCTTGGAATAAGAACAAGCTGAATTGAATAAAAGAACAATAGTAATTGCATTAATACTCGAGGTACAGCAGAGCTCCACACCTTAATCTCTGGTGTGTAGAAACTCCACCGTTGAAAATACATAAGAACAAAAGTGATCATTGGCTTCGGCCCCAGAGAGGGAACCAGAAAAACCAAGATGAGAATACAATAGTAAAATGTCCTATTTGTAGAGAACTAGTAGCCTAGGGTTTACAGAAATGAGTAAATGACATAAAAATCCACTTCCGGGCCCACTTGGTGTGTGCTTGGGCTGAGCATTGAAGCATTTTCGTGTAGAGACTTTTCTTGGAGTTAAACGCTAGCTTTTGTGCCAGTTTGGGCATTTAACTCCCATTCCTGTGCTAGTTCCGGCGTTTAACGCCGGGCAGTTTTGAGCTGATTTGGAACGCCGGTTTGGGCCATCAAATCTTGGGAAAAGTATGGACTATTATCCATTTCTAGAAAGCCTAGGATGTCTACTTTCCAACGCCGTTAAGAGCGCGCCAATTGGGCTTCTGTAGCTCCAGAAAATCCACTTTGAGTGCAGGGAGGTCAGAATCCAACAGCATCTGCAGTCCTTTTCAGTCTCTGAATCAGATTTTTCCTCAAGTCCCTCAATTTCAGCCAGAAAATATCTGAAATCACAGAAAAACACACAAACTCATAGTAAAGTCCAGAAAAGTGAATTTTAACTAAAAACTAATAAAAATATAATAAAAACTAACTAAAACATACTAAAAACATACTAAAAACAATGCCAAAAAGCGTATAAATTATCCGCTCATCACAACACCAAACTTAAATTGTTGCTTGTCCCCAAGCAACTGAAAATCAAATAAGATAAAAAGAAGAGAATATGCAAGGAATTCTAAAAACGTCTATGAAGATCAGTATTAATTAGATGAGCGGGGCTTTTAGCTCTTTGCCTCTGAATAGTTTTGGCATCTCACTCTATCCTTTGAAATCCAGAATGATTGGCTTCTATAGGAACTCAGAATCCAGATAGTGTTATTGATTCTCCTAGTTAAGTATGATGATTCTTGAACACAGCTACTTTATGAGTCTTGGCTGTGGCCCAAAGCACTCTGTCTTCCAGTATTACCACCGGATACATACATGCCACAGACACATAATTGGGTGAACCTTTTCAGATTGTGACTCAGCTTTGCTAAAGTCCCCAATTAGAGGTGTTCAGGGTTTTTAAGCACACTCTTTTTGTCTTGGATCACAACTTTATTTCTTTCTTTTTCTCTCTTTTTTTTCGTTTTTTTTGTATTCACTGCTTTTTCTTGCTTCAAGAATCATTTTTATGATTTTTCAGATCCTCAGTAACATGTCTCCTTTTTCATCATTCTTTCAAGAGCCAACATTCATGAACCACAAATTCAAAAGATATATGCACTGTTTAAGTATACATTCAGAAAACAAAAGTATTGCCACCACATCAAAATAATTAATCTGTTATAAAATTTAAAATTCATGCAATTCTTCTCTTTTTCAATTAAGAACATTTTTCATTTAAGAAAGGTGATGGATTCATAGGACATTCATAACTTTAAGGCATAGACACTAAGACACTAATGATCACAAGACACAAACATAGATAAACATAAGCATGATTTTTCGAAAAAACAGAAAAATAAAGAACAAGGAAATTAAAGAACGGGTCCACCTTAGTGATGGCGGCTTGTTCTTCCTCTTGAAGGTCTTATGGAGTGTTTGAGCTCTTCAATTTCTCTTCCTTGCCTTTGTTGCTCCTCTCTCATGATTCTTTGATCTTCTCTAATTTCATGGAGGAGAATGGAATGTTCTTGGTGCTCCACCCTTAGTTGTCCCATGTTGGAACTCAATTCTCCTAGGGAGGTGTTGATTTGCTCCCAATAGTTTTGTGGATGAAAGTGCATCCCTTGAGGCATCTCAGGGATTTCATGATGAGTGGGATCTCTTGTTTGCTCCATCCTTTTCTTAGTGATGGGCTTGTCCTCATCAATGGGGATGTCTCCCTCTATGTCAACTCCAACTGAATAACAGAGGTGACAAATAAGATGAGGAAAGGCTAACCTTGCTAAGGTAGAGGACTTGTCCGCCACCTTATAAAGTTCTTGGGCTATAACCTCATGAACTTCTACTTCTTCTCCAATCATGATACTATGGATCATGATGGCCCGGCCTAGAGTAACTTCAGACCGGTTGCTAGTGGGAATGATTGAGCGTTGGATAAACTCCAACCATCCCCTAGCTACGGGCTTGAGGTCATGCCTTCTCAATTGAACCGGCTTCCCTCTTGAATCTCTCTTCCATTGGGCGCCCTCTTCACAAATGACTGTGAGGACTTGGTCCAACCTTTGATCAAAGTTGACCCTTCTAGTGTAAGGGTGTTCATCTCCTTGCATCATGGGCAAGTTGAATGCCAACCTTACATTTTCCGGACTAAAATCTAAGTATTTCCCCCGAACCATTGTAAGCCAATTCTTTGGGTCCGGGTTCACACTTTGATCATGGTTCTTGGTGATCCATGCATTGGCATAGAACTCTTGAACCATTAAGATTCCGACTTGTTGAATAGGGTTGGTAAGAACTTCCTAACCTCTTCTTCGAATCTCATGTTGGATCTCCGGATATTCACTCTTTTTGAGTTTGAAAGGGACCTCGGGGATCACCTTCTTCAAGGCCACAACTTCAGAAGTGGTCTTGATGCACCCTTGAGATGAATCTCTCCATCTCCCATGACTCGGAGGTGAAAGCTTTTGCCTTCCTTTTCCTCTTTCTAGAGTTTTCTCCGGCCTTGGATGCCATAAATGGTTATGGAAAAACAAAAAGCAATGCTTTTACCACACCAAACTTAAAAGGTTTGCTCGTCCTCGAGCAAAAGAAGAAAGAAGAGAGTAGAAGAAGAAGAAATAGAGGAGATGGAGATGGCTTTGTGGTTCGGCCAAAGGGGGAGAAGTAGTGTTTAGGGTGTGTGAAAATGAGGGAGTGAAGATGGGTTTATATAGGGGTGGAGAGAGGGGTATGGTTCGGTTATGGGAGGGTGGGTTTGGGAGGGAAAGTGGTTTAAATTTGAATGGTGAGGTAGGTGGGGTTTTATGAAGGATGGATGTGAGTGGTGAAGAGAAAGATGGGATTTGATAGGTGAAGGGTTTTTGGGGAAGAGGTGTTGAGGTGATTGGTGAATGGGTGAAGAAGAGAGAGAGTGGTGGGGTAGGTGGGGATCCTGTGGGGTCCACAGATCCTGAGGTGTCAAGGAAAATTCATCCCTGCACCAAGTGGCGAGCAAAATTGCTCTCTGTGCCAATTCTGGCGTTAAACGCCGGGCTGGTGCCCATTTCTGGCATTTAACGCCAGCTTCTTGCCCTTTTCTGGCGTTTAACGCCAGTCTGGTGCCTCTTTCTGGCATTAAACGCCCAGAATGGTGCCAGACTGGGCGTTAAACGCCCATTTGCTAGCTTCACTGGCGTTTAAACGCCAGTAAGTTCTCCTCCAGGGTGTGCTATTTTTCTTTCTGTTTCTCATTCTGTTTTTGCTTTTTCAATTGATTTTGTGACTTCTCATGATCATCAACCTACAGAAAACTTAAAATAACAAAGGAAAATTGATAAAATATAACATTGGGTTGCCTCCCAACAAGCGCTTCTTTAATGTCAGTAGCTTGACAGAGGGCTCTCATGGAGCCTCACAGATACTCAGAGCAATGTTGGAACCTCCCAACACCAAACTTAGAGTTTGAATGTGGGGGTTCAACACCAAACTTAGAATTTGGTTGTGGCCTCCCAACACTAAACTTAGAGTTTGACTTTGGGGGCTCTGTTTGACTCTGTTTTGAGAGAAGCTCTTCATGCTTCCTCTCCATGGTGACAGAGGGATATCCTTGAGCCTTAAACACAAAGGATTCTTCATTCACTTGAATGATCAATTCTCCTCTGTCCACATCAATCACAGCCTTTGCTGTGGCTAAGAAGGGTCTGCCAAGGATGATGGATTCATCCATGCACTTCCCAGTCTCTAGGACTATGAAATCAGCAGGGATGTAATGGTCTTCAATTTTTACCAGAACATCCTCTACAAGTCCATAAGCTTATTTTCTTGAATTGTCTGCCATCTCTAGTAAGATTCTTGCAGCTTGTACCTCAAAGATCCCTAGCTTCTCCATTACAGAGAAAGGCATGAGGTTTATGCTTGACCCTAGGTCACACAGAGCCTTCTTAAAGGTCATGGTGCCTATGGTACAAGGTATTGAAAACTTCCCAGGATCTTGTTTCTTTTGAGGTAATCTCTGCCTAGACAAGTCATCCAGTTCTTTGGTGAGCAAATGGGGTACATCCTCCCAAGTCTCATTACCAAATAACCTGTCATTTAACTTCATGATTTCTCTAAGGTATTTAGCAACTTGCTCTTCAGTGACACACTCATCCTCTTCAGAGGAAGAATACTCATCAGAGCTCATGAATGGCAGAAGTAAATCCAATGGAATCTCTATGGTCTCAGTGTGAGCCTCAGATTCCCATGGTTCCTCATTAGGGAACTCATTGGAGGCCAGTGGACGTCCATTGAGGTCTTCCTCAATGACACTCACTGCCTCTTCATCCTCTCCAAGTTCGGCCATGTTGATGGCCTTACATTCTCCTTTTGGATTCTCTTCTATATTGCTTGGAAGAGTACTAGGAGGGAGTTCAGTAATTTTCTTGCTCAACTGCCCCACTTGTGCCTCCAAATTCCTAATGGAGGACCTTGTTTCAGTCATGAAACTTTGAGTGGTTTTGATTAGATCAGAGACCATGGTTGCTAAGTCAGAGTTGTTCTGCTTAGAATTCTCTGTCTGTTGCTGAGAAGATGATGGAAAAGGCTTGCCATTGCTAAACCTGTTTCTTCCACCATTATTGTTGTTGAAACCTTGTTGAGGTCTCTGTTGATCCTTCCATGAGAAATTTGGATGATTTCTCCATGAAGAATTATAGGTGTTTCCATAGGATTCTCCCATGTAATTCACCTCTTCCATTGAAGGGTTCTCAAGATCATAAGCTTCTTCTTTAGATGAAGCATCCTTAGTACTGCCTGCTGCATTTTGCATTCCAGACAGACTTTGACAAATCAAATTGACTTGCTGAGTCAATATTTTGTTCTGAGCCAGTATGACATTCAGAGTATCAATCTCAAGAACTCCTTTCTTCTGATTTGTCCCATTGTTCACAGGATTCCTTTCAGAAGTGTACATGAATTGGTTATTTGCAACCATTTCAATTAGTTCTTGAGCATCTGTAGGCGTCTTCTTCAGATGAAGAGATCCTCCAGCAGAGCTATCCAATGACATCTTGGATAGTTCAGAGAGACCATCATAGAAAATACCTATGATGCTCCATTCAGAAAGCATGTCAGAGGGACACTTTCTGATTAATTGTTTGTATCTTTCCCAAGCTTCATAGAGGGATTCTCCTTCCTTCTGTCTGAAGGTTTGGACATCCACTCTAAGCTTACTCAATTTTTGAGGTGGAAAGAACTTTGCCAAGAAGGCATTGACTAGCTTTTCCCAAGAGTTCAGGCTTTCTTTAGGTTGTGAGCCCAACCATATCCTAGCTCTGTCTCTTACAGCAAAAGGGAATAGCATAAGTCTGTAGACCTCAGGGTCAACCCCATTAGTCTTGACAGTGTCACAGATTTGCAAGAACTCAGCTAAAAACTGATGAGGATCTTCCAATGGAAGTCCATGAAACTTGCAATTCTGTTGCATCAGAGAAACTAATTGAGGCTTAAGCTCAAAGTTGTTTGCTCCAACGGCAGGGATAGAGATGCTTCTCCCATAGAAGTCGGGAGTAGGTGCAGTAAAGTCACCCAGCACCTTCCTTGCATTGTTGGCATTGTTGTTGTTTTTGGCTGCCATGGGTTCTTCTTCTTTGAAGATTTCTGTTAGGTCCTCTATAGAGAGTTGTGCCTTAGCTTTTCTTAGCTTTCGCTTCAAGGTCCTTTCAGGTTCAGGGTCAGCCTCAACAAGAATGCTTTTGTCTTTGCTCCTGCTCATATGAAAGAGAAGAGAACAAGAAAATATGGAATCCTCTATGTCACAGTATAGAGATTCCTTGAGGTGTCAGAGGAAAAGAAAAATAGAAGGAAGAAGTAGAAGAATTCGAACTTATCAAGAGAGATGGAGTTCGAATTGTTCCTTGAGGAATAGTGTTAGTCCATAAATAGAAGGATGTGAGAAGAGGGGAAGAAATTTTCGAAAATTAAGTAAAAGATTTTAAAAACATTTTGAAAAATAGTAATTGATTTTCGAAAACTAAGATTGGAAAAAAAATCAAGTGATTTTTGAAAAAGATTTTGAAATTAGAAATTAAAAAGATATGATTGAAAACTATTTTGAAAAAGATGTGATTAAAAAGATATGATTGAAAAGTTATGGTTTTAAAAAGATATGATTGAAAAGATATGATTTGAAAAACAATTTAAAAAGATTTGATTTTAAAAATTAATGACTTGGCTAACAAGAAAAAATATGATTCAAACATTAAACCTTTCTCAACAGAAAAGGCAACATACTTGAAATGTTGAATCAAATCATTAATTGATAGCAAGTATTTTTGAAAAAGGAAAGAAATTGATTTTGAAAACATATGATTGAAAAGATTTGATTTGAAAAAGATTTGATTTTGAAAAAAATTTGAAAACTTGAAAAAAAATTTGAGTTAAAAACAGAATCTTCCCTCTTGTGCCATCCTGGCATTAAACGCCTAGAATGGTGCACATTCTGGCGTTTAACGCCCAAAACACTAACCTTTTGGGCATTAAACGCCCAGCCAGGCACCCTGGCTGGCGTTTAAACGCCAGTTTGCCTTCTTCATTGGGCGTTTTGAACGCCCAGCTTTTTCTGTGTAATTCCTCTGCTGTATGTTCTGAATCTTCAATTCTCTGTATTATTGACTTGAAAAGACACAAATTAAAAAATTTTTTGGATTTTTAATAATGAGGAATAATCAAAATGAAACTAGAATCAAATAACAATGCATGCAAGACACCAAACTTAGCAGTTTGTATGCTACTTACACTAAAAAAATGAGAATGCACTTGAGAAACACAAAACACTCAAGTCAAGAGAATTTAAAGATCAGAGCAAGGAAATCATCAAGAACAACTTGAAGATTAATGAAGACACATGCATGAATTCGAAAAATGCAAGAAGAACAGAAACATGCAATTGACACCAAACTTAACATGAGACACTAGACTTAACAAGAAACATACAATATTTTTGGTTTTTATGATTTTGTAATTTTTTTGGATTTTTCGAAAATTAAGTGGAAGAAGAAAATAAAGATATCAAAATTCTTAATGAGAATTCCAGGAATCATGCAATGTTAGTCTAAAGCTTTAGTCTAAAGGAATTAGACATGGCTAGCCAAGTTTCAGCAAGACATTGCATTCAAGAGCTAAATTGATGAGAATCAATCAGCTTTGGTAGTGATAAGAACATCACCTTGAAACACTAGAATTCATTCTTAAGAACTCTGAAGAAAAATACCTAATCTAAGCAACAAGATGAACCGTCAGTTGTCCAAACTCAACAATCCCCGGCAACGGCGCCAAAAACTTGGTGCACGAAATTGTGATCATCAATGGCGCCATCAACATGGTATGCTCAATTGCAATCTCAACTCTTTATCACAACTTCGCACAACTAACCAGCAAGTGCACTGGGTCGTCCAAGTAATAAACCTTACACGAGTAAGGGTCGATCCCACGGAGATTGTTGGTATGAAGCAAGCTATGGTCATCTTGTAAATCTTAGTCAGGTAGATTCAAATGGTTATGAATGATATATGAATAAAGTATAAAGATAGAGATACTTATGTAATTCATTGGTGAGAATTTCAGATAAGCGAATGGAGATGCTTTGTCCCTTCCGTCTCTCTGCTTTCCTACTGTCTTCATCCAATCCTTCTTACTCCTTTCCATGGCAAGCTGTATGTTGGGCATCACCGTTGTCAGTGGCTATAGTCCCGTCCTCTCAGTGAAAATGTTCAAAGCACCCTGTCACGGCACGGCTAATCATCTGTCGGTTCTCAATCAGGTTGGAATAGAATCCATTGATTCTTTTGCGTCTGTCACTAACGCCCAGCCTTCAGGAGTTTGAAGCTCGTCACAGTCATTCAATCATTGAATCCTACTCAGAATACCACAGACAAGGTTTAGACCTTCCGGATTCTCTTGAATGCCGCCATCAATTCTAGCTTATACCACAAAGATTCCGATTAAGGAATCCAAGAGATAAACATTCAAGCCTTGTTTGCTTGTAGAACGGGAGTGGTTGTCAGGCACGCGTTCATAAGTGAGAATAATGATGAGCGTCACATAATCATCACATTCATCATGTTCTTGAGTGCGAATGAATATCTTGGAATAAGAACAAGCTGAATTGAATAGAAGAACAATAGTAATTGCATTAATACTCGAGGTACAGCAGAGCTCCACACCTTAATCTATGGTGTGTAGAAACTCCACCATTGAAAATACATAAGAACAAAAGTGATCATTGGCTTCGGCCCCAGGGAGGGAACCAGAAAAACCAAGATGAGAATACAATAGTAAAATGTCCTATTTGTAGAGAACTAGTAGCCTAGGGTTTACAGAAATGAGTAAATGACATAAAAATCCACTTCTGGGCCCACTTGGTGTGTGCTTGGGCTGAGCATTGAAGCATTTTCGTGTAGAGACTTTTCTTGGAGTTAAACGCCAGCTTTTGTGCCAGTTTGGGCGTTTAACTCCGATTCTTGTGCCAGTTCCGGCGTTTAACGCCGGGCAGTTTTGAGCTGATTTGGAACGCCGGTTGGGCCATCAAATCTTGGGTAAAGTATGGACTATTATCAATTGCTGGAAAGCCCAGGAAGTCTATTTTCCAACGCCGTTGAGAGCGTGCCAATTGGGCTTCTGTAGCGCTAGAAAATTCACTTTGAGTGCAGGGAGGTCAGAATCCAACAGCATCTGCAGTCCTTTTCAGTCTCTGAATCAGATTTTTACTCAAGTCCCTCAATTTCAGCCAGAAAATATCTGAAATCACAGAAAAACACACAAACTCATAGTAAAGTCCAGAAAAGTGAATTTTAACTAAAAACTAATAAAAATATAATAAAAACTAACTAAAACATACTAAAAACATACTACAAACAATGCCAAAAAGCGTATAAATTATCCGCTCATCAGAGGTCCCAACAATGCTCTGAATATCTATGAGGCTCCATGAGAGCCCACTGTCAAGCTATTGACATTAAAGAAGCGCTTATTGGGAGGCATGTTATTTCATGTTATTTTTTTAGGTTGATGATCATGTGAAGTCACAAAAATAATTGCAAAAATTAAAGAAAAATAAAAAATAGCATTAAAAATAGCACACCCTGGAGGAAACACTTACTGGCGTTTAAACGCCAGTAAGGGTAGCAGAATGGGCATTTAACGCCCAGTCTGGCACCATTCTGGGTGTTAAACGCCAGAAACAAGCACCAGACTGGCGTTAAATGCCAGAAAAAGGCTACAATTTGGCATTAAATGCCAGAAACAGGTTACAACCTGGCATTTAACGCCAGGAAAGGAATAAAAGCTGGCGTTTAATGCCAGAAACAAGCAGCAATCAGGCTTTAAACGCCAGGATTGCACAGTAAGGGCGTTTTGCACGCCTAAAAGGAGCAGGGATGAAATCCTTGACCCCTCAGGATCTGTGGACCCCACAGGATCCCCACCTACCCCACCTCTCTCTCTCTCTCACTCACCAATCAAATCATATCCTCTTCCCCATCACCTCTTCGCCAATCACCTCCATATCTCTTCCCCAAAAACCCCACCTACCTCACTTTCAAATTCAAATACTTCTCCCTCATTCTCCTCTAGTTTTCTTCTTCTTCCCCTTCTTTCTTTCTTCTTTTGCTCGAATACGAGCAAACCTTTTAAGTTTGGTGTGGTAAAAGCATTACTTTTTTTTCCATAACCATTTATGGCACCTAAGGCCGGAGAAACCTCTAGAAAGAGGAAAGGGAAGGCAAAAGCTTCCACCTCCGAGTCATGGGAGATGGAAAGATTCATCTCAAAGGTCCATCAAGACCACTTCTATAAAGTTGTGGCCAAGAAAATGGTGATCCCTATGCAATTCAGCTAGAATTGTCATAGAGGAAGACATCCTCATTGAAGAGGACAAGCCCATCACCAAGAAAAGGATTGAGCAAACAAGAGAGCCCACTCATGGACCTCAACAAGTCAAGAAATCCCTGAGATGCCTCAAGGGATACATTTTCTTCCACACAACTATTGGGAGCAACTAAGGATAGGAGCACCAAAATCACCAGGGATGGAGCAACAAAGGCAAGGAAGAGACATAGAGGAGCTCAGGCATTCCATTAGATCTTCAAGAGGAAGACGCCACCCTCACTAAGGTGGACTCATTCCTTAATCTCCTTGTCTATTTATTTTCTGTTTTCGGTTTTTGAGCTTCATTTTTGTCTATGTTTGTGTCTTCATTACATGATCATTAGTGTCAAGTGTCTATGTCTTAAAGCTATGAATAATTCCATGAATCCTTCACCTCTCTTAAATGAAAAATGTGCCTAATTACAAAAGAACAAGAAGTACTTGGATTTCAAATTTTATCTTGAAATTAGTTTAATTATTTTGATGTGGTGGCAATACTTTTTGTTTTCTGAATGAATCTTGAACAGTGCATATTTTTTATCTTGTTGTTTATGAATGTTAAAATTGTTGGCTCTTGAAAGAATGATGAACAAAGAGAAATGTTATTGATAATCTAAAAAATCATGAAATTGATTCTTGAACAAGAAAAAGCAGTGAAAAAAAGGAAAAAATAGTGAAAAAAAGAGAAAGAGAAAGAAAAAGCAAAGCAGAAGAAGCCAATAGCCCTTTAAACCAAAAAGCAAGGGTAAAAAGGATCCAAGGCTTTGAGCATTAATGGATAGGAGGGCCCAAGGGAATAAAATCCAGGCATAAGCGGCTAAATCAAGCTGTCCCTAACCATGTGCTTATGGCATGAAGGTCCAAGTGAAAAGCTTGAGATTGAGTGGTTAAAGTCGTGATCCAAAGCAAAAAGAGTGTGCTTAAGAACTCTGGACACCTCTAACTGGGGACTTTAGCAAACCTGAGTCATAATCTGAAAAGGTTCACCCAGTTATGTGTCTGTGGCATTTATGTATCCGGTGGTAATACTAGAAATCAAAGTGCTTAGGGCCACGACCAAGACTCATAAAGTAGCTATGTTCAAGAATCAACATACTTAACTAGGAGAATCAATAACACTATCTAAAATTCTGTGTTCCTATACATGCCAATCATTCTGAATTTCAAAGGATAAAGTGAGATGCCAAAACTGTTAGGAAGCAAAAAGCAACTAGCCCTGCTCATCTAATTGGGACTAAGTTTCATTGATACTGTGGGATTCATTGTATATTCTCTTCTTTTTATCCTATTTTATTTTCAGTTGCTTGCGGACAAGCAACAATTTAAGTTTGGTGTTGTGATGAGCGGATAATTTATACGCTTTTTGGAATTGTTTTTATATAGTTTTTGGTATGATTTAATTAGTTTTTAGTATATTTTTATTAGTTTTTAAGCAAAATTCACATTTCTGGACTTTACTATGAGTTTGTGTGTTTTTCTGTGATTTCAGGTATTTTTTGGCTGAAATTGAGGGACCTGAGCAAAAATCTGATTCAGAGGCTGAAGAAGGACTGCTGATGCTGTTGGATTTTGACCTCCATGCACTCGAAATGGAATTTCTGGAGCTACAGGAGTCAAATGGCACGCTCTCAACTGCGTTGGAAATTAGACATCCAGGGCTTTCCAACAATATATAATAGTCTATATTTTGCCCGAGTTTAGACGATGCAAACTGGCGTTTAATGCAAGCCTTCTGACCTATTCTGGCGTTAAACGCCAGAAACAAGTTGCAAAGCAGAGTCAAATACCAGAAATAAGTTACAAACTGGCGTTCAACTCCAAGGAAGACCTCTACATGTGAAAGCTTCAATGCTCAGCCCAAGCACACACCAAGTGGACTCAGAAGTGGATTTCTGCATCATTAACTCTTTTTTGTAACCCTAGTGACTAGTCTAGTATAAATAGGACTTTTTACTATTGTATTTGGAGTCTTTTGACCGGGTCTTTTTCCCTATTTTCGAATTCACATGCTATTTGGGGAGGCTGGCCATTCGGCCATGCCTAGGCCTTGTTCTTATGTATTTTCAACGGTGGAGTTTCTACACACCATAGATTAAGGTGTGGAGCTCTGCTGTTCCTCGAGTATTAATGCAAAGTACTACTGTTTTCTATTCAATTCATGCTTATTCTTATTCTATGATATTCATTCGCACACAAGAACATGACGAATGTGATGATTATGTGACACTCATCACCATTCTCACTCATGAACGCGTGATTGACAACCACTTCCGTTCTACATGAAAACAAGCTTGAATGTGTATCTCTTGGATTCCTGGTCCAAGCATTTGATTGCCTCTCCTGACAACAGAGCCTTCAATTCCTTGCGATCAGAGTCTGTGGTATAAGCTAGAATCCATTGGCAGCATTCTTGAGATCCAGAAAGTCTAAACCTTGTCTGTGGTATTCCGAGTTGGATCCGGGAAGGGATGACTGTGACTAGCTTCAAACTCAAGTTTGAAGCTCGTCACAGTCATCCCTTCCCGGATCCAACTCAGAATACCACAGACAAGGTTTAGAATTTTCGGATCACAGAAATGCTACCAATTGATTCTAGTTTATACCATGAAGACTCTGGATGCACGAATTCGAACACTCTGTTGTCAAGAGAGGTACTCAAATTCGTGAACCAGGAACACAAGAGATACACATTCAATCTAAGATAGAATGGAGGTGGTTGTCAGGGACGCGTTCATAAGTTGAGAATGGTGATGAGTGTCACAGATCATCATATTCATCATGTTTAAGTGCGAATGAATATCTTAGAATGGAAACAAGCGTGATTGAATAGAAAACAGTGGTAATTGCATTAATCCATCGAGACACAGCAGAGCTCCTCACCCCCAACAATGGAGTTTAGAGACTCATGCCGTAGAGATACAATGTAAAACGTGAAAATGTCATGAGGTACAAAATAAATCTCTAAAAGTAGTTTTTATACTCAACTAGTAACCTAGGTTTACAGAAAATGAGTAAACTAAGATAGGTAGTGCAGAAATCCACTTCTGGGGCCCACTTGGTGTGTGCTGGGGCTGAGCATTGGAGCTTTGACGTGCATAGGCTATTCCTGAAGTTAAATGCCAGTTTGGTGCCAGTTTGGGCATTTAACTCCAACTTTTATGCCAGTTCTGGCGTTTTGACGCTAGAAAAGGGCAGAGAGCTGGCGTTTTGACACCATTTTGCGTCGTCAAAACTCGTGCAAAGTTTGGACTATTATATATTGCTGGAAAGCCCTGGAGTTCTGTAGCTCCAGAAAATCCACTTCGAGTGCAGGGAGGTCAAAATCCAACAGCATCTGCAGTCCTTTTTCAGCCTCTGAATCAGATTTTTGCTCAGGTCCCTCAATTTCAGCCAGAAAATACCTGAAATCACAGAAAAACACACAAACTCATAGTAAAGTCCAGAAATATTATTTTTGCACAAAAACTAATAAAAAATATACTAAAGAGTGGCTAAATCCTACTAAAAACTATATGAAAATACCCCCAAAAAGCGTATAAAATATTCACTCATCACAACACCAAACTTAAACTGTTGCTTGTCCTCAAGCAACTAGATGAATAAAATAGGAAAAAAAAGAAAATCAAGAGGCAATAGCATCTCAGAGTTTACATGAAGCTCAAATTCTAATTAGTTGAGCGGGACTAGTAGCTTTTTGCTTCTGAATAGTTTTGGCATCTCCATTTATCCTTTGAAGTTCTGAATGACTGGCATCTATAGGAACTCAGAATTCAAATAGTGTTATTGATTCTCCTAGTTTAGCATGTTAATTCTTGAACACAGCTACTTTATGAGTCTTGGCCGTGGCCCTAAGCATTATGTTTTCCAGTATTACCACCGGATACATAAATGCCACAGACACATAACTGAGTGAATCTTTTCAGATTGTGACTCAGCTTTGCTAAAGTCCCCAGTTAGAGGTGTCTAGAGTTCTTAAGCACACTCTTTTTACGTTGGATCACGACTTTAACCACTCAGTCTCAAGTTTTTTCACTTGGACCTGTATGCCACAAGCACATGGTTAGGGACAGCTTGATTCAGCCACTTAGGCCAGGATTTTATGCCTGTAGGCCCTCCTATCCATTGATGCTCAAAGCCTTGGATCCTCTTCACCCTTGCCTTTTGGTTTAAAGGGCTATTGGCTTTTCCTGCTTGCTTTCTTCTTTTTCTTTCTTTTATTTTTCATTTTTTTTCAAGCTTTGTTCTTCACTGCTTTCTCTTGCTTCAAGAATCAATTCTATGATTTTTTAGATTATCAGCAACATTTCTCTTTTTTCATCATTCTTTTAAGAACCAACAATTTTAACATTCATAAATTTCACTATCAAAATTTATGCACTATTCAAGTATTCATTCAGAGAACAAAAAGTATTGTCACCACATATAAATAATTTGAATTTTTCTTATTAAGAACTCGAAAATAAAATTGCTTCCTTATTCTAAAAATTTGCTATTTTATTCATGTTTAATGATGATGAGAAAAATAAATTATAGCTTACTTGGGGATAAAATTAAAAATGAAAAATAAAGACACTAATTACTACTATTCATATGACTCTTAAAATAGAGTTATCACTAAGTTAAGATTAGGACTCAACAACCTTTATTTTGGGAGGTGGATGCTTGGTGCACGAAATTGCAATCACACTTTGCAATCCCGCACAACTAACCAGCAAGTGCACTGGGTCGTCCAAGTAATACCTTACGTGAGTAAGGGTCGATCCCACGGAGATTGTCGGCTTGAAGCAAGCTATGGTTATCTTGTAACTCTTAGTCAGGATATCAAAGATTATCAGGATTGATTGTGAAAAGCAAAAGAACATGAAATAAGTACTTGTTATGCAGTAATGGAGAATAGGTTGAGGTTTTGGAGATGCTCCATCTTCTGAATCTCTGCTTTCCTACTGTCTTCTTCATCAAACACGCAAGGCTCCTTCCATGGCAAGCTGTATGTAGGGTTTCACCGTTGTCAGTGGCTACCTCCCATCCTCTCAGTGAAAACGTTCCTATGCTCTGTCACAGCATGGCTAATCATCTGTCGGTTCTCGGTCAGGCTGGAATAGAATCCATTGATTCTTTTGCGTCTGTCACTAACGCCCCGCCTGCTAGGAGTTTGAAGCACGTCACAGTCATTCAATCATTGAATCCTACTCAGAATACCACAGACAAGGTTTAGACCTTCCGGATTCTCTTGAATGCCGCCATCAGTTCTAGCTTATACCACGAAGATTCTGGTTAAGGAATCCAAGAGATATCTACTCAATCTAAGGTAGAAGGAGGTGGTTGTCAGGCACACGTTCATAGCTGAGAATGATGATGAGTGTCACGGATCATCACATTCATCCGGTTTAAGAACAAGTGATATCTTAGAACGGAAGCAAGCATGATTGAATAAGAAACAGTAGTAATTGCATTAATCCATCAAGACACAGCAGAGCTCCTCACCCCAACCATGGGGTTTAGAGACTCATACCGTGGAAAGTACACAAAGAAACGTGTAAAGTGTCATGAGGTACAGATACAATGTCAAAAGATCCTATTAATAGTAAACTAGTAACCTAGGGTGTACAGAAATGAGTAAATGACGTAAAAATCCACTTTTGGGTCCACTTAGTGTGTGCTTGGGCTGAGCAATAAAGCATTTTCGTGTAGAGACCTTTTCTGGAGTTAAACGCCAGCTTTTATGCCAGTTTGGGCGTTTAACTCCAAGTTTTATGCCAGTTCCAGCGTTAAACGCTGGAAATTCTGAGGCTGATTTGCAACGCCAGTTTGGGCCATCAAATCTCGGGTAAAGTATGGACTATTATACATTGCTGGAAAGCCCAGGATGTCTACTTTCCAATGCCGTTGAGAGCGCGCCAATTGGGCTTCTGTAGCTCCAGAAAATCCACTTCGAGTGCAGGGAGGTCAGAATCCAACAGCATCTGCAGTCCTTTTCAGTCTCTGAATCAGATTTTTGCTCAGGGCCCTCAATTTCAGCCAGAAAATACCTGAAATCACAGAAAAACACACAAACTCATAGTAAAATCCAGAAAAGTGAATTTTTAACTAAAAACTAATAAAAATATACTAAAAACTAACTAGATCATACTAAAAACATACTAAAAACAATGCCAAAAAGCGTACAAATTATCCGCTCATCACAACACCAAACTTAAATTGTTGCTTGTCCCCAAGCAACTGAAAATCAAACAAGATAAAGAGAAGAGAATATGCAATGAA
The DNA here is from genome assembly GCF_014773155.1 of Arachis stenosperma. Classification (NCBI taxonomy): domain Eukaryota; kingdom Viridiplantae; phylum Streptophyta; class Magnoliopsida; order Fabales; family Fabaceae; genus Arachis; species Arachis stenosperma. The sequence goes on along the minus strand of NC_080380.1, from coordinate 37,503,560 downwards.
CTCCAAAAATATCTATGAAGATCAGTATTAATTAGATGAGCGGGGCTTTAGCTTTTTGCCTCTGAACAGTTTTGGCATCTCACTCTATCCTTTGAAATTCAGAATGATTGGCTTCTTTAGGAACTCAGAATCCAGATAGTGTTATTGATTCTCCTAGTTAAGTATGATGATTCTTGAACACAGCTACTTTATGAGTCTTGGCCGTGGCCCAAAGCACTCTGTCTTCCAGTATTACCACCGGATACATACATGCCACAGACACATAATTGGGTGAACCTTTTCAGATTGTGACTCAGCTTTGCTAGAGTCCCCAATTAGAGGTGTCCAGGGTTCTTAAGCACACTCTTTTTGCCTTGGATCACAACTTTATTTCTTTCTTTTTCTTTCTCTTTTTTTTCTCCTTTTTTTTCGTTTTTTTTTATTCACTGCTTTTTCTTGCTTCAAGAATCATTTTTTTTATGATTTTTCAGATCCTCAGTAACATGTCTCCTTTTTCATCATTCTTTCAAGAGCCAATAACTTTAACATTCATGAACCACAAATTCAAAAGACATATGCACTGTTCAAGCATACATTCAGAAAACAAAAGTATTGCCACCACATCAAAATAATTAATCTGTTATAAAATCTGAAATTCATGCAATTCTTCTCTTTTTCAATTAAGAACATTTTTCTTAAGAAAGGTGATGGATTCATAGGACATTCATAACTTTAAGGCATAGACACTAAGATACTAATGATCACAAGACACAAACATGGATAAACATAAGCATGAAATTCGAAAAACAAGAAAATAAAGAACAAGGAAATTAAAGAACGGGTCCACCTTAGTGATGGCGGCTTGTTCTTCCTCTTGAAGATCTTATGGAGTGCTTGAGCTCCTCAAGGTCTCTTCCTTGCCTTTGTTGCTCCTCTCTCATGATTCTATGATCTTCTTTAATTTCATGGAGGAGGATGAAATGTTCTTGGTGCTCTACCCTTAGTTGTCCCATGTTGGAACTCAATTCTCCTAGGGAGGTGTTGATTTGCTCCCAATAGTTTTGTGGAAGAAAGTGCATCCCTTGAGATGAATCTCTCCATCTCCCATGGCTCGGAGGTGGAAGCTTTTGCTTTCCCCTTCCTCCTTCTAGAGGTTTCTTCGGCCTTAGGTGCCATAAATGGTTATGGAGAAACAAAAAGCAACGCTTTTACCACACCAAACTTAGAAGGTTTGCTCGTCCTCGAGCAAAAGAAGAAAGAAGAGAGAGAGTGGTGGGGTAGATGGGGATCCTGTGGGGTCCACAGATCCTGAGGTGTCAAGGATAATTCATCCCTGCACCAAGTGGCGAGCAAAAATGCTCCCTCTGCTAATCCTGGCGTTAAACGCCGGGCTGGTGCCCATTCCTGGCGTTTAACGCCAGCTTGGTGCCCATTCCTGGCGTTTAACGCCAGTCTGGTGCCCCTTTCTGGCGTTAAACGCCCAGAATGGTGCCAGACTGGGCGTTAAACGCCCATTTGCTGCCCTTACTGGCGTTTAAACGCCAGCAAGTTCTCCTCCAGGGTGTGCTGTTTTTCTTTCTATTTTTCTTTCTGTTTTTGCTTTTTCAATTGATTTTGTGACTTCTCATGATCATCAACCTATAGAAAACATAAAATAACAAAGGAAATTAGATAAAATATAACATTGGGTTGCCTCCCAACAAGCGCTTCTTTAATGTCAGTAGCTTGACAGTGGGCCCTCATGGAGCCTCACGGAGGCTCATAGCAATGTTGGAACCTCCCAACACCAAACTTAGAGTTTGGTTGTGACCTCCCAACACCAAACTTAGAGTTTGACTGTGGGGGCTCTGTTTGACTCTGTTTTGAGAGAAGCTCTTCATGCTTCCTCTCCATAGTTACAGAAGGAGAACCTTGAATCTTATAGTTTGCACTGTCTGCAAGCCACGGGACTTCCTGAATAGCAAACAATTGCTCATCCGGAAAGGTTTCAGAGATCTCAGTAGGAGGGAGGGATGCTCCTGCTACTGGTTCTATCCGGGACAGGTGATCAGCTACTTGATTCTCTGTCCCTTTTCTGTCTCTTATTTCTATATCAAACTCTTGCAGAAGCAACACCCATCTTATGAGCCTGGGCTTTGAATCCTACTTTGTGAGTAGATATTTAAGAGCAGCATGGTCAGTGTACACAATCACTTTCGATCCTACTAAATAAGATCTGAACTTGTCAATGGCATAAACCACTGCAAGTAACTCCTTTTCTGTGGTTGTGTAGTTCTTCTGTGCATCATTTAGGATACGGCTGCCATAATAAATGACGTGCAGAAGCTTACCATGCCTTTGTCCCAATACTGCACCAATGGCATGGTCACTGGCATCACACATTAGTTCAAATGGTAATGTCCAGTCTGGTGCAGAGATGACTGGTGCTGTGTCCAGCTTAGCTTTCAGGGTCTCAAACGCCTGCAGACACTCCTTATCAAAGATAAATGGCGTGTCAGCAGCTAGCAGATTACTCAGAGGTTTGGCAATTTTTGAAAAATCCTTTATAAACCTTCTGTAGAATCCTGCATGCCCCAGAAAGCTTCTGATTGCCTTAACATTGGTAGGTGGTGGTAATTTCTCAATTACTTCAACCTTAGCTTGATCCACCTCTATTCCTTTGTTTGAAATTTTGTGCCCAAGGACAATTCCTTCAGTCACCATAAAGTGACATTTTTCCCAGTTTAAAACTAGGTTGGTCTCTTGGCATCTTTTCAGAACAAGTGCTAGATGGTTAAGGCAGGAGCTGAATGAGTCTCCAAATACTGAAAAGTCATCCATGAAGACTTCCAGAAATTTCTCTACCATATCTGAGAAGATAGAGAGCATGCACCTCTGAAAGGTTGCAGGTGCATTGCACAGACCAAAAGGCATCCTTCTGTAGGCAAATACTCCAGAAGGACATGTAAATGCTGTTTTCTCTTGGTCCTGAGGATCTACTGCAATTTGGTTGTAACCTGAGTAGCCGTCCAAAAAGCAGTAGTATTCATGACCTGCTAGTCTCTCTAGCATCTGGTCTATGAATGGTAAAGGAAAATGATCCTTTCTGGTGACTGTATTGAGCCTTCTATAGTCAATACACATGCGCCACCCTGTAACTGTTCTTGTAGGAACCAGTTCATTCTTTTCATTATGAACCACTGTTGTGCCTCCCTTCTTAGGGACAACGTGGACAGGGCTCACCCAGGGGCTGTCAGAAATAGGATAAATAATCCCAGCCTCTAGTAACTTAGTGACCTCTTTCTGCACCACCTCCCTCATGGCTGGATTTAGCCGCCTTTGTGGTTGAACCACTGGCTTAGCATCATCCTCCAATAGGATCTTGTGCATGCATCTTGCTGGGCTAATGCCCTTAAGATCACTTATGGACCACCCAAGAGCTGTCTTGTGTGTCCTTAGCACTTGAATTAGTGCTTCCTCTTCCTGTGGATTTAGAGCAGAGCTTATGATCACTGGAAAAGTGTCACCTTCTCCCAGAAATGCATATTTCAGGGATGGTGGTAGTGGCTTGAGCTCTGGTTTAGGAGGTTTATCTTCTTCTTGAGGAATTTTCAGAATTTCTTTTATTTCCTTTAGTTCCTCCAGATCAGGCTGAACATCTTTAAAGATGTCATCTGGCTCTGATTCAAGACTTTCAGTCATATTGACCTCCTCCACCAAAGAGTCAATAATATCAATGCTCATGCAGTCATTTGATGTGTCTGGATACTGCATAGCTTTGACAACATTCAACTTGAACTCATCCTCATTGACTCTAAGGGTTAATTCCCCTTTTTGGACGTCAATGAGGGTCCGTCCAGTTGCTAGGAAAGGTCTTCCTAGAATGAGAGTTGCACTCTTGTGCTCCTCCATTTCCAGCACTACAAAGTCAGTTGGAAAGGCGAATGGCCCAACCTTGACAATCATGTCCTCAATTATGCCTGATGGATATTTAATGGAGCCATCAGCAAGTTGGAGGCATATCCGGGTTGGTTTGACTTCTTCAGTCAACCCAAGCTTTCTGATAGTGGATGCAGGTATTAGATTGATGCTTGCTCCAAGGTCACACAGGGCTGCCTTGGTGCAAGCACCTTCTAATGTGCATGGTATCATAAAGCTTCCTGGATCTTGAAGCTTTTCTGGTAAGCTTTTCAGGATGACTGCACTGCATTCTTCAGTGAGAAATACTTTTTCAGTTTCTCTCCAATCCTTCTTATGACTTAAGATCTCTTTCATGAACTTAGCATAAGAAGGTATTTGCTCAAGTGCCTCTGCAAACGGAATCTTTATTTCAAGAGTCCATAGGTAGTCTGCAAAACGGGCAAATTGCTTATCCTGCTCCACTTGGCGGAGTTTCTGAGGATAAGGCATCTTGGCTTTATATTCTTCAACCTTAGTTGCTGCAGGTTTATTCCTTACAGAAGTGGTTGGAGAAGCCTTTTTAGAGGAGTTACTATCAGCACTCTCAGGTGTCTGATTCCCCTTTTGCGTTTGAACGCCAGGATTGGGTGGAAAATGGGCGTTTAATGCCAACTTTTCCCCCTTTTCTGGCGTTTGAACGCTAGAACTGGGCAGGGAATGGGCGTTTAACGCCAGCTTTCCCTCTCTTTCTGGCGTTTGAACGCCAATAGCATTCCTCTCTGGGCTCTTACTGTCCTCAGAGGGATTTTGGATAGTGGTTTGGCTATCCTCTGTCAATTGTTCCTTCATTGACTTTTTGCTACTTTGAGCAGTGTTATTCAATGTCTTCCCACTCCTCAGTTGAACTGCTTGGCATTCTTCTGTTATCTGTTTAGATAGCTGCTGTTTTGTCTGATTCAACTGTGATTCTATGTTCTTGTTAGCAATTTTAGTTTCTTGGAGCATCTCTTTAAATTTTGCTAACTGTTTTGTCATCAGGTGTAGTTGCTGATTAAGCTCAACCATCTGTTCTTGAGGATTAGGATCAGTGACTACTGCCATAACTTCTTCTTTTGTAGAGAACTCATTGCTAGAGTACAAATGTTGATTTCTAGCAATAATATCTATAAGCTCTTGAGCCTCCTCAATCGTCTTTCTCATGTGTATAGATCCACCAGATGAGTGGTCTAGAGACATCTGAGCTTTTTCTGTAAGCCCATAGTAGAAGATGTCTAACTGTACCCACTCTGAAAACATTTCAGAAGGGCATTTTCTTAGCATACCTCTATACCTCTCCCAGGCATTATAAAGGGATTCATTATCCTCTTGTTTAAAGCCTTGGATGTCCAGCCTTAGCTGTGTCATCCTCTTTGGAGGGTAAAAATGATTCAGGAATTTGTCTGATAACTGTTTCCATGTCTTTATGCTTGCTGTAGGTTGGTTATTCAACCACCTTTTAGCTTGATCTTTTACAGCAAATGGAAACAGTAATAGTCTGTAGACATCCTGATCCACCTCTTTATCATGTACTGTGTCAGCAATTTGTAAGAACTGTGCCAGAAACTCAGTAGGTTCTTCCTGAGGAAGGCCGGAATACTGGCAATTTTGTTGCACTATGATAATGAGTTGAGGGTTTAGCTCAAAGCTGCTTGCTTTGATGGGAGGTGTACAGATGCTACTCCCATATGCAGCTGTAATGGGGTTGGCATATGACCCCAGAGTCCTTCTGGACTGATCAATCCCACTTAGGTCCATAATGGATAAACGGAAATGATATGGATTGCAAATAGATAAATTTTTTTTTTTGTTTTTGTTTTTTTTTTTTGAATTAACCGAAAAATAAAATAAAAACAAAAGGAAGATAAAATAAAATAAAAAAAATTCGAAAATTGAAAGAAAATAAGATCAAAGCAAATTGAAAATTGAATCAATTAGTTAATTAAAAAGATTTTGAGATTAGCAATTAGAAAGATATGATTGAAAAATTTTTATGAAAAAGATTTGATTTTTGAAAAGAGGAAAGAGAAAAACAACAAAATGACACCAAACTTAAAATTTTTAGAAAATCAAACACAATTTTTTCGAAAAATTTTTTAAGAGAAAAACACAAAGAGGACACCAAACTTAGAATTTTTACGGATCAAAAAGGGACTAAGGACATGCAAAATCGAAAATTAAAAGAAAAGCAAAAGCATGCAATTGACACCAAACTTAAAATATGAAACTAGACTCAACTAAAAGACTCTAAACCAATAAAAACAAAACAGTCCTAATCTAAGAAACAAGATAAGCCGTCAGTTGTCCAAACTCGAACAATCCCCGGCAACGGCGCCAAAAACTTGGTGCACGAAATTGCAATCACACTTTGCAATCCTGCACAACTAACCAGCAAGTGCACTGGGTCGTCCAAGTAATACCTTACGTGAGTAAGGGTCGATCCCACGGAGATTGCCGGCTTGAAGCAAGCTATGATTATCTTGTAACTCTTAGTCAGGATATCAAAGATTATCAGGATTGATTGTGAAAAGCAAAAGAACATGAAATAAGTACTTGTTATGCAGTAATGGAGAATAGGTTGAGGTTTTGGAGATGCTCCATCTTCTGAATCTCTGCTTTCCTACTGTCTTCTTCATCAAACACGCAAGGCTCCTTCCATGGCAAGCTGTATGTAGGGTTTCACCGTTGTCAGTGGCTACCTCCCATCCTCTCAGTGAAAACGTTCCTATGCTCTGTCACAGCATGGCTAATCATCTGTCGGTTCTCGGTCAGGCCGGAATAGAATCCATTGATTCTTTTGCGTCTGTCACTAACGCCCCGCCTGCTAGGAGTTTGAAGCACGTCACAGTCATTCAATCATTGAATCCTACTCAGAATACCACAGACAAGGTTTAGACCTTCCGGATTCTCTTGAATGCCGCCATCAGTTCTAGCTTATACCACGAAGATTCTGGTTAAGGAATCCAAGAGATATCTACTCAATCTAAGGTAGAACGGAGGTGGTTGTCAGGCACACGTTCATAGCTGAGAATGATGATGAGTGTCACGGATCATCACATTCATCCGGTTTAAGAACAAGTGATATCTTAGAACGGAAGCAAGCATGATTGAATAAGAAACAGTAGTAATTGCATTAATCCATCAAGACACAGCAGAGCTCCTCACCCCCAACCATGGGGTTTAGAGACTCATACCGTGGAAAGTACACAAAGAAACGTGTAAAGTGTCATGAGGTACAGATACAATGTCAAAAGATCCTATTAATAGTAAACTAGTAACCTAGGGTGTACAGAAATGAGTAAATGACGTAAAAATCCACTTTTGGGTCCACTTAGTGTGTGCTTGGGCTGAGCAATAAAGCATTTTCGTGTAGAGACCTTTTCTGGAGTTAAACGCCAGCTTTTATGCCAGTTTGGGCGTTTAACTCCAAGTTTTATGCCAGTTCCAGCGTTAAACGCTGGAAATTCTGAGGCTGATTTGCAACGCCAGTTTGGGCCATCAAATCTCGGGCAAAGTATGGACTATTATACATTGCTGGAAAGCCCAAGATGTCTACTTTCCAATGCCGTTGAGAGCGCGCCAATTGGGCTTCTGTAGCTCCAGAAAATCCACTTCGAGTGCAGGGAGGTCAGAATCCAACAGCATCTGCAGTCCTTTTTAGTCTCTGAATCAGATTTTTGCTCAGGGCCCTCAATTTCAGCCAGAAAATATCTGAAATCATAGAAAAACACACAAACTCATAGTAAAGTCCAGAAAAGTGAATTTTTAACTAAAAACTAATAAAAATATACTAAAAACTAACTAGATCATACTAAAAACATACTAAAAACAATGCCAAAAAGCGTACAAATTATCCGCTCATCAATGCTCCTTCAATTTGTGGGGTGTCTGGCCCTTCAAGAGATAGCTTCTGGCGCTTCAGCTCCTGCAGTTCACGCCCTTTCTTCTCATGTTCCTTAAGCAGCTTGCAGAGCATGCTATTTTGATTTTGCTGTTCTTCTTTCATTTGATCCATGGCTTCTTGCAGCTTGGTGATAGATGCTTCTAAGCTGTTCCAATAGTCAATCTATGGGATTTCTGGGAGGAACTCCTGCGCCCTCCTTTTGATGGGAATGTCTTGCACTTGTTGCCCTTCCATTGACTTTTTTGTGATTGGGAGATCAACTGAGATATACTCATCTACTTCCATCTTCACTCCAGCATCTTTACATAGCAGAGAAATCAAGCTTGGGTAGGCCAATTTGGCTTTAGTGGAGTTCTTGTTTGCAATTGTATAAAGCTCACAAGCAATCAGATGATGAACTTCTACTTCGTTTCCTATCATGATGCAATGGATCATCACTGCTATTTTAACAGTGACCTCAGAGCGATTGCTGGTGGATAGTATGGAATGCCCAATAAAATCTAGCCAGGCTCTAGCAACTGGTTTGAGATCCCCTCTCTTGAGTTGAATTTGGACATTCTTTGTGTTGGTTACCCACTTGGCTCCAAGGATGCATATGTCCTCTAGAACTTGGTCCAAGCACTTATCTTGACTCACAATTCTTCTGTTAAAGGATTCCGGGTCATCTTGTAGTTGAGGCAGCTTGAAGATCTCTCTTATGCTGTCAAGGTGGAAGTAGATAATCCTCCCTCTGACCATAATTTGAAAGGTATAAAAGGCGGTTCCAGACATTCTTTGTTTATCTGTTTGCCACATATTTGAGTAGAATTCCTGAACCATGTTTCTTCCCACCTTTGTCTCAGGATTAGCTAGGATTTCCCATCCTCTGTTTCGAATCTGCTCTTGGATCTCCGGATATTCATCTTCTTTCAGATCAAATTTAAATTTCGGGATCACTGACCTCAGACCCATTATTTTATAATAATGGTCTGCATGTTCTTTGGTTAAGAACCTCTCTTGATTCCAAAGTGATTTTGGAATATTCTCTTTCTTACCTCTTGAGGTGGTTTGTTTTCCCTTAGGAGCCATGATCTTGGTCAGTCTTGGCTCAGTGATCACAAAAAGCACACCAAACTTAGAGGTTTGCTTGTCTTCAAGCAAAAGAAAGGAAAGGAGAAGAAGAGAAGGAGAGACAATTTCGAATGGTGGAGGAGAGAGGATGGCCGAATGTGAATTTAAAAGGGAGAGGGGTGGGTTCAAAAATTTTGAAAAAGATATGATAGAAGATATGATTTGTAAAAAGATAGTTATGATATGAAAAATATGTGTTGTTAAAATTGAAAATATAAGAGAAAGATTTGAAACGGATAAATCTAATTTTGAAAAGGTAATGTAATGGGTTGAAAAAGATTTGAAAAGAAATAAAAAAAGATATATGAGTTTTGGAAAAGATTTGAAAAGAAATTAAAAAGATATATGAGTTTTGACAGATTTTGAAAGAAATAGAAAAAGACTTTTTTTTTGGATTAAGAAATTTTTGAAATTGAAATTGAAAGATGAGGGTTTGTAACATGTTCATGCAAGAAATGTGGGTGGAAATATGAAAATTAAAAAAATCTGAGTTGGGAACAAGAACCTCCTCTCCTCCATGTTCTTGGCGTTAAACACCCAGGAGTGGCATGTTTTGGGGGTTTAACACCCAATTGCTGCTTGTTTTGGGCGTTTAAACGCCCAGCCAGGTACTGATGAGCGGATAATTTATATGCTTTTTGGCATTGTTTTAGTAGGTTCTAGCTACTTTTTAGTATATTTTTATTAGCTTTTAGGCAAAATTCATATTTCTGGACTTTACTATGAGTTTGTGTGTTTTTCTGTGATTTCAGGTACTTTCTGGCTGAAATTGAGGGAGCTGAGCAAAAATCTGATTCTGGCTGAAAAAGGACAGCTGATGCTGTTGGATTCTGACCTCCCTGCATTCGGAATGGGTTTTCTGGAGCTACAAGAGTTCAATTGGCGCGCTCTCAATTGCGTTGGAAAGTAGACATCCAGGGCTTTCCAGCAATATATAATATTTCATACTTTGCTCGAAGATAAATGACGTAAACTGGCGTTTAACGCCAGTTCCATGTTGCATTTTGGCGTTGAACGCCAGAAACAGGTTGCAAGTTGGAGTTAAACACCAGAAACAGGTTACAACCTGACGTTTAACTCCAGAAACAGCCCAGGCACGTGAGAAGCTCAAGTCTCAGCCCCATCACACACCAAGTGGGCCCCAGAAGTGGATTTCTGCAATATCTATCTTAGTTTACTCAATTTCTGTAAACCTAGGTTACTAGTTTAGTATTTAAACAACTTTTAGAGACTTATTTTGTACCTCATGACATTTTTAGATTTGAACTTTGTACTTTTTGACGGCATGAGTCTCTAAAGTCCATTGTTGGGGGTGAGGAGCTCTACAGCGTCCCAATGAATTAATGCAATTATTTCTGTTTTCTATTCAAACATGCTTGTTCCTATCTAAGATGTTCATTTGCACTTCAACATGAAGAAGGTGATGATCCGTGACACTTATCACCACTCTCAATCTATGAACGCGTGCCTGACAACCACTTCCATTCTACCTTCGATAGAATGAATATCTCTTAGATTCCTTAATCAGAGTCTTCGTGGTATAAGCTAGAATCCATTGGCAGCATCCTTGAGAATCCAGAAAGTCTAAACCTTGTCTGTGGTATTTCGAGTAGGATTCAGGGATTGGATGACTGTAACGAGCTTCAAACTCGCGAGTGTTGGGCGTAGTGACAAACGCAAAAGGATCAATGGATCCTTTTTCGACATGATCGAGAACCGACATATGATTAGCCGTGCTGTGACAGAGCATTTGGACCATTTTCACTAAGAGGATGGGAAGTACCTAATGATTGAATTTTTGACGGTTTAGAATTTTACTAATGAAATCTCGTTGCAAGTATAGTTTCTAAACCAATCACTAATCCTTTCATACAAAAAGTTGTTTGTTACTAAAACAAACCCCTAAAATTTATAAACCGAAGTATTCAAACCTCGGGTTGTTCTCCCTAGGAATTACAATAAAGTGTCTTGTTATTGGTTATGAGTTATTTTTGGGGTTTTGATAAGAGGCATGAAAGATAAATGGCAAGAAAGTAAACTAATGGCTAAAAAGGTCTTGACAAGGGTTGGGGGTCAAGGATCTCTATCCTAATCACTAACCACAATATGAGAATTGGCAAGGATTAATCTCATTAAATCATCCTCTAACTAGTAGTAAAGAAAAGTCAAATGAGCTATATCAATCCTAGTCCATAAGTCCTAACTCTCCCCTAATTCAATTAGTGAGAACTAGAGTCAATGGATCCTAATCATCAATTACTTGGACATTAGTAACTCAAGAGTTCCTAAGTTACCTTTCCAAGCCAAGAACATAAAACTCTACTCTAGAATCCAACCAAGCATTTTCTCAAACACTTGGAAGGCACAAAAGAAAAGCATAGTAAATTGTCAACAAGAATGAAATCTAACAACAATTATTGCAAAGAATTAACAACAACAAATAAAGGGAACAAGATCTATATGAATTACCTCTTATTGAATTGAAAGAAAATGGAAGGAACAATAGTAGATCTACAACAAAACATAAGAACAACATAAAGGAAATTACAACAAAAGAATGGAAGAAGAATGAATGTAACAACAAGGAATTGAGAAGATAGAAGTAGAAGAAGATGAATTAAAATCTAGATCTAAGAACTAAACCTAATCCTAATCCTAATCCTAGAGAGAAGTGAGAGCTTCTCTCTCTAGAAACTACTTCTAAAACTAAACTATGACTAATGATCAAAAAGTATGTTGATTCCTCTTCAATCCTTGGCTTAAATAGCATCAGAAATGAGTTGGATTGGGCCCACAAGGCTTCTAAAATCGCTGGCCACGTGTTGCATTAAGTGGGTCATGTGCCACCATCAGTGTGTCCACGTACTGTGCCCGTGCGCGCCCCTATATGTGATGCAACTATGGCAAATCTTATATTGTTTTGAAGCCCCAGATGTTAGCTTTCCAACCCAACTGAAACCGCATCATTTGGACCTCTGTATCTCAAGTTATGGCCGATTAAGTAAGAAGAGGTCGGCTTGACAGCTTTTGCGATTCCTACATTTATTCATGAGTTCTCCATTTTTACATGCTTTTCCTTCATTTCCTTGATCCAATCCTTGCCTCCTAAATCTGAAATCACTTAACAAACATATCAAGGCATCTAATGGAATCAAGATGAATTAGATTTAGCTATTTTAAGTCCTAAAAAGCATGTTTTCACTCTTAAGCACAATTAAAGGAGAAGTTATAAAACCATGCTATTTCAATGGATAAATGTGGGTAAAAGGTCATAAAATCCCTTAAATCAAGCACAAGATAAACCCTACAAATGGGGTTTATCAACCTCCCCACACTTAAACCAAGCATGTCCTCATGCTTAAACCAAGAATGAAGTAAGGGGCATGGCATTTATTCAATGGAAACTAACTAAATGCAATCTACCTATATGCAACTATCTAAATGAATGCAATTGCTTGGTCAAAATAAATCAATTTTCAAGAAGTATATATGCACAAGGGCTAAGGACTAGCAAGTCTAATCCACAATTGAATTGAGTTATTAAATATTTTTACAAACTTGCTTGAAAATTATGATCATAGGTGAAAACATGTAATTGAGCATCAAACCCTCACCGGTAGTGTTTGCACTCTATTCGCTCAAGTGTTTAGGGTTGATTCTCTCAATTCTCTCCTAATCATGCTTTCTAAGATTTGTTTTTCTTCTAACAATCGACATATATTTCATGCATGCATACAAGTATCATGAGGTCTTTTCTTTGGTTGTAATGGGGCTAGGGTCAAGGTAGGATGCATATATGGTTAAGTGAGCTTGAAATTTGAATCTTTGATAAGTTTAAGCTTCCCACCTAACCTATGACATCCTATACAATTTCAAAGCTAGCCTAACTACCCATTTTTCACTTTTTTCACATACTCATGCATTTTCTTTTTCATTTCACAACACTTATGCATTGATCTTTATTGGACCTTGCTTCATTTGGGGCATTTTGTCCCATTTTTATTACTTTTCTTTTTTTCTTTTTTTTTTCTTTCTTTTTCTTTTTTTTTCATATTGTTTTTTTCTTTTTTTTTCTTTTATTTTTCTCATTTTTTTTCTTTCTATATACAAGAGCATCAATGCATAAAGTTTTACATTTGATCAATACCTGAGTATATACCCAATTCCCAATATTTTCAATAATAATACAAAATACACCCCTTTTATTCACGTAGTGTCCCAAGATTCCCACACTTGAATGATACTCACACACTAGCCTAAGCTAATCGAAGATCCAAATAAAGGACAATTATTGTTTTCCGCTTTAGGCTTGTAATGTGCTAAATTTAAGAACAAGTGGGTTAATCGTAGGCTCAAATTGGCTAACAATAGATGATAAAAGGTAAGGCTATTTGGGTAAGTGAGCTAAATGAAATGATGGCCTCAATCATATAAATGCATGAATACACAAAATAATGGACATAAAGAATCAAACAATTCAAAGATTACAATCATAGAAAGAGAATAATGCACACAAGAAGGAAAATAAGTGGTTATAAGATGTAACCACACCATTAGGCTCAAATCTCACTTGTTTGTGTTGTTAGCTCAAAAACATGATCCACAATATATATAATTCAAGCAAGCTCTACGAAAAGTTTTCACTCAAATCAATTGGTGCCTTATAGATAGAAATCCTTGGAAAATTTCATTATTTTGACTAAGCTTATTTTGTATATGTATGTAAAAATAAGAAAATGCAAGTAAATCCAAAAAACTTAAAATGAAATGCAAAAGTGTTGAGATTAGAAATTTGTCACCCAAAATCGCCGACTGGTCGGACGACCTCCCCACACTTAAAAGTTTGCACCGTCCTCGATGCACTCAAAGATGAGCAAGGGGGTACGGCGACTCTCCGGATTGCTGCGTGTTCTTTCTTCCGCTTCCATGTTTGCTTGTGGTGCATTGTTCATGGAAAACAAAAATATAACACCATAAGATGAGAAGATATAAAAACAAGGAAGCATACATTGTTGGAATGATGTACTAATCACTAGAATTGAGTGGTGAATTAGTGTGACATTAATGACAAACAAGTGTGTGAATTCTAAATTGCTCGGTTTAGAACACACATTAGCATGAAAGGGAGATGTCACAAAAGAAGCATTCACTTCACTTATTCTAGTGTTCTTGAGATGCTTTAAGTATACTTGTAAGGTAAAACAAGCATTAAAGAAGCATGGAAGCATTTAAGCTAAAGCGTATGGATGCATATAATCATGAAACACCATGCACTAAGGTAAATGCACAACATCATCCATCAAGAAGTTGCCTAATTACAAAATAAGGCTCAAATCACATGGTGGCTAGCTACAACATGCAATTCAAAAGAGTTACAAGCTCGAAGGCAATTCTCATCACTTGGTATTTTCAAAAGTAAGCATGAAAAACTCAAAACCAAGTAGCAAAATATAACCTCAATGATAGAAGCCAACAAAGAATATTTAAAACAATTATGCTAAGATAGCATTCAATTAGTAATAAGCAGCAATATATGGTAAGCAAAATCCATAATCCAACACTTATAATGGAAAGAGAGAAAAATAAAATGAAAACTAAACTAAAACTAACTAATTAACTACCCAACTAACTAATTAACTAACTAAAATAAATGGTTATCAATAGTGTTTGGAAGTGTTGGATGAGGGGTAGAAGAAAGGAAGAAGAAAGGAGAAGGAAAGAAATAGAAAGAGGAGAAGAAAAGAAATGTTGTGAAGGAAGGAAATCCGCGCGTACGCGCGCATGCCCCCCGCGCGCGGATGGTTTATTTCGAGAGTGGCGCGTACGCGTCATGTGCGCATGCGCGCGAGTGGGGTTGTGCCAAAGGCACAACGTTGGCGCGGCATAGGCACAACTCTCTGGAAAATGTATGGAATGTGGAACTTCTCAATCCACGCGTACGCACGCATGGCGCGTGCGCGTGGATGGTCCAAAACGCTTGATGCACGCGTACGCGTACAGTGCGCGTACGCGTGGATGGTGCTTTGTTTTTCAAAAATTTTTGCTATGTTTTTGCACCAATCCAAGCATTCTAAACCTCCAAGCATCTACCAAAACACCCTAAAACCTTATTTAACATGATAAAATACTAATTAAACTCAACCAACTAATCTAAACATGAAATTAAACTAGTTCTACCAATATGTACAAAAGAGAAAATGAAAGGATTTTACCATGGTGGGGTGTCTCCCACCTAGCACTTTTATTTATTGTCCTTAAGTTGGACTTATGGGGAGCTTCTCTCAAGGTGGCTTGTGCTTGTACTCATCTTGGAACTTCCACCAATGCTTGGAATTCCAATAAGCTCCATCATTCAAGATTAATATCTCCAAGCTTTGATGGAGTTCTTCACAAACCATGGGCTCCCAATGTTGATTCTCATGTGTTCCCGGATCCCATATTTTGTCTTCACACCCATCTCCAAGTTGATTATCATTAATCCATGTGGGTGGTGAGCAAGGTGAATTCTCAACAAAGTGACCAAACATCCTTCTAGACCCATGTACTCTAGTTATACACCAACCTTTGCTATCAAGCTTTGGACATGTGACTATAATGAACCTAGAATGATGCTTCCAACCACTAACCATCTCCTTTTTACTCTTAAAGTCACTAATTTTTCTAAGTTGACCATCCGTCTCAAGCAAACCATATTCAAGGGGAATAACAAAGCTTAAGTATAAGGAATTTACCCAGTTGAATGAGATCGGAGAATGGATGGTGGTGGCTTGGGGAGAGGTATCTCCAATGTGTTTGCAAGCTCTACTCCCTTGTTTGCTTCCTTGTCAATCTCCACCTCTTCATAAACTTCTTCATTCTCAATCTTTTGTTCATCAACTTCATCTAACTCTTCTCCATCACTCAAGTTATAAATGGGAGGTTGAGAAAAATCTACCTCCACATCACTTTCAAATTCATTGGGAGAAGGTTCTTCAAATTCAAAGGATTCTTCACCAAGAAGATTGGATGCTTGATCTTCATCACCAAGGGAACTCAATTCTTGCTTCATTCTCTCCAAGTCTTTATATAGAATATGCCTCGGAGGTTGTGCATATTCCTCCTCAACATCAAATTCACTCTTCTTGGAAGGATTTTCTATGATTTTAGCTTCCTAAGGAGGTTCCGCATCTCCTAAGTCTTCAACCACTTCTTCCTTTTCTTTAATAATCATAGGCTTCTCCAATTGTTCTAATACAAAGTGGCATTCCTCATTTTCCACTGGAGTTTCCAATCTCTCCTTCATGCTATGCTCTTTAATTGATTCTCCACATGTGACCATGGGAGTGCTTTGAGTGCTCAAGCATTGGGAGGCTAAAGTGCTTACTACCTTGGCCAAGGTAGCCATAAATTCTAGTGTCTCCCTTTGCATTTCTCCTTGCCCTTGAAGTATAAGGCTAAGGATTTCATCTATTGAGGATTGAAGTGGATAAGAGGGTTCATTGTCTTGTAGAAAGGGGGAGGTGGTTCTTCTTGGTAAGGTGGTGGTATGTATTGAGTTGATTCTTGGGAGTAGTAATCTTGGAATTGTGGTTCCATATATGGCTCATATGGTTCAAAAGGTGGTTGGTGTGGTGGATAAGGATTAGAGTCATATGGAGGTGTTTGTTGAAAAGAGGCTTGTGAGTATAGTTGATGATCATGTTGAGGATATGATTCATAGGCATATGGTGGTGGTTCTTGAAAGTCACAAGGAGATTCACCATAGCCACTGGATTGATATGCATCATAGAATGGCTCTTCTTCATAGTGCATTGGTGGAGGTTGTTGCCATGAAGATTGATCATATGCATATGGCTCCTCCCACCTTTGGTTATCGCATTCTTGATACACATTTTCATTGTAGCTCCCATCACCTACAACATAGTTGTAATCGCACTCATAGCAAAAATGAGAATTCATGGTGAAAAGAAAAAACAAAAATCAAAAGCTAATAGAAAATAAGAGAAACAAAATTCTACAAATAGCAAACAAAGCAAAAAAACAAGATATTCACACTATTCACATATGTACAATAACCAATAACATAACACCATTGCAATCTCCCCGGCAACGGCGCCATTTTGATGATTAGATTTTTTGACGGTTTAGAATTTTACTAATGAAATCTCGTTGCAAGTATAGTTTCTAAACCAATCACTAATCCTTTCATACAAAAATTTGTTTGTCACTAAAACAAACCCCTAAAATTTATAAACCGAAGTATTCAAACCTCGGGTCATTCTCCCTAGGAATTACAATAAAGTGTCTTGTTATTGGTTATGAGTTCTTTTTGGGGTTTTGATAAGAGGCATGAAAGATAAATGGCAAAAAAGTAAACTAATGGCTAAAAAGGTCTTGGCAAGGGTTGGTGGTCAAGGATCTCTATCCTAATCACTAACCACAATATGAGAATTGGCAAGGATTAATCTCATTAAATCATCCTCTAACTAGTAGTAAAGGAAAGTCAAATGAGCTATATCAATCCTAGTCCATAATTCCTAACTCTCCACTAATTCAATTAGTGAGAACTAGAGTCAATGGATCCCAATCATCAATTACTTGGACATTAGTAACTCAAGAGTTCCTAAGTTACCTTTCCAAGCCAAGAACATAAAACTCTACTCTAGAATCCAACCAAGCATTTGCTTAAACACTTGGAAGGCACAAAAGAAAAGCATAGTAAATTGTCAACAAGAATGAAATCTAACAACAATTATTGCAAAGAATTAACAACAACAAATAAAGGGAACAAGATCTATATGAATTACCTCTTATTGAATTGAAAGAAAATGGAAGGAACAATAGTAGATCTACAACAAAACATAAGAACAACATAAAGGAAATTACAACAAAAGAATGGAAGAAGAATGAATGTAACAACAAGGAATTGAGAAGATAGAAGTAGAAGAAGATGAATTAAAATCTAGATCTAAGAACTAAACCTAATCCTAATCCTAATCCTAGAGAGAAGTGAGAGCTTCTCTCTCTAGAAACTACTTCTAAAACTAAACTATGACTAATGATCAAAAAGTATGTTGATTCCTCTTCAATCCTTGGCTTAAATAGCATCAGAAATGAGTTGGATTGGGCCCACAAGGCTTCTAAAATCGCTGGCCACGTGTTGCATTAAGTGGGTCATGTGCCACCATCAGCGCGTCCGCATACTGTGCGCGTGTGCGCCCCTATATGCAATGCAACTATGGCAAATCTTATATCGTTTCGAAGCCTCGGATGTTAGCTTTCCAACCCAACTGAAATCGCATCATTTGGACCTCTGTAGCTCAAGTTATAACCGATTAAATAAGAAGAGGTCGGCTTGACAGCTTTTGCGATTCCTACATTTCTTCATGAGTTCTCCATTTTTACATGCTTTTCCTTCATTCCCTTGATCCAATCCTTGCCTCCTAAATCTGAAATCACTTAACAAACATATCAAGGCATCTAATGGAATCAAGATGAATTAGATTTAGCTATTATAAGTCCTAAAAAGCATGTTTTAACTCTTAAGCACAATTAAAGGAGAAGTTATAAAACCATGCTATTTCAATGGATAAATGTGGGTAAAAGGTCATAAAATCCCTTAAATCAAGCACAAGATAAACCCTACAAATGGGGTTTATCAGTACCATTGACAACGGTGATGCCCTACATACAGCTTTCCATGGAAGGAGCCTTGCATGTTTGAAAGTAAGAAAGCATTATGTTGCAGGGATTCAGAAGACAAAGCATCTCCAAAACTCCAACATATTCTCCGTTATCGCGTAATAATTACTTATTTTATGCCCTTTCACTTTTTACAATTGAAACTAAAGAACCCTATTGGTATCCTGACTAAGAATAATAAGATAACCATAGCTTGGTGTGGTAAAAGCATAGCTTTTTTATTTTTCCATAACCATTGATGGCACCTAAGGCCAGAGAAACCTCAAGAAAGAGGAAAGGGAAGGCAATTGCTTCCACCTCTAAGTCATGGGAGATGGAGAGATTCATCTCAAGGGTCCATAGCTCAGTAGTAGAGTATTTGACTGCACATCATGAAAGCCCACTCATGGACCTCAACAAGAGCATGAGGAATTCCCTCATCAAGAAATTCTTGAGATACCTCAAGGGATACATTTTCCTCCACATAATTATTGGGAGCAACTAAGGATAGGAGCACCAAAATCACTAGGGATCAAGCAACAGAGGCAAGGAAGAGACATAGAGGAGCTTAAAAACGTAGAGGAGCTCAAGAACACCATTGGTCCTTCAAGAAAAAGGCGCCACCCTCACTAAGGGGGATTCATTCCTTAACTTCCTTGTTCTTATCTCTCTGTTTTTCGGTTTTATGCTATATGTTTGTCTATGTTTTGAGTCTTTATTACATGATCATTAGTATTTAGTAACTATGTCTTAAGGCTATGAATAATTCCATGAATCCTTCACCTCTCTTAAATGAAAAATGTTTCTAATACAAAAGACCAAGAAAGTACATGAGTTTTGAATTCATCCTTGAAATTAGTTTAATTATATTGATGTGGTGGCAATACTTTTTGTTTTCTGAATGAATGCTTGAATAGTGCATATTTTTGATCTTGTTGTTTATGAATGTTAAAATTGTTAGCTCTTGAAAGAATGATGAACAAAGAGAAATGTTATTGATAATTTGAAAAATCATGAAATTGATTCTTGAAGCAAGAAAAAGCAGTGAAAAAAAAAAGCTTGCGAAAAAATAAAAGAAAAAAATAAAAGAAAAAGAAAAAGCAAGCAGAAAAAGCCAATAGCCCTTAAAACCAAAAGGCAAGGGTAAAAAGGATCCAAGGCTTTAAGCATCAATGGATAGGAGGGCCCAAGGAAATAAATCCAGGCCAAAGCGGCTAAATCAAGCTGTCCCTAACCATGTGCTTGTGGCATGCAGGTCCAAGTGAAAAGCTTGAGACTGAGTGGTTAAAGTCGTGATCCAAAGCAAAAGAGTGTGCTTAAGAACTCTGGACACCTCTAATTGGGGACTTTAGCAAAGCTAAGTCACAATCTGAAAAAGGTTCACCTAGTTATGTGTCTGTGGCATTTATGTATCCGGTAGTAATACTGGAAAACAAAGTGCTTAGGGCCACGGCCAAGACTCATAAAGTAGCTGTGTTCAAGAATCAAAATACTAAACTAGGAGAATCAATAACACTATCTGAATTCTGAGTTCCTATAGATGCCAATCATTCTAAACTTCAAAGGATAAAGTGAGATGCCAAAACTGTTCAGAAGTAAAAAGCTACTAGTCCCGCTCATCTAATTAGAACTAAGCTTCATTGATATTTTGGAATTTATAGTATATTCGATTCTTTTTATCCTATTTGATTTTTAGTTGCTTGGGGACAAGCAAAATTTTAAGTTGGGTGTTGTGATGAGCGGATAATTTATACGCTTTTTGGTATTGTTTTTAGGTAGTTTTTAGTAGGTTCTAGCTACTTTTTAGTATATTTTTATTAGTTTTTAGGCAAAATCCATATTTTTAGACTTTACTATAAGTTTGTGTGTTTTTCTATGATTTCATGTATTTTCTGGCTGAAATTGAGGGAGCTGAGCAAAAATCTGATTCTGGCTGAAAAAGGACTGCTGATGCTGTTGGATTCTGACCTCCCTGCACTCGGAATGGATTTTTTGAAGCTACAGAAGTCCAATTGGCGCGCTCTCAATTGGGTTGGAAATTAGATATCCAGGACTTTCCAGCAATATATAATAGTTCATACTGTTCTCGAAGATAAATGACGTAAGCTGGCGCTTAACGCCAGTTCCATGTTGCATTCTGGCGTTGAACGCCAGAAACAGGTTGCAAGTTGGAGTTAAACGCCAGAAACAGGTTACAACCTGACGTTTAACTCCAGAAACAGCCCAGGCACATGAGAAGCTCAAGTTTCAACCCCAACACACACCAAGTGGGCTCCAGAAGTGGATTTCTGCAATATCTATCTTAGTTTACTCAATTTCTGTAAACCTAGGTTACTAGTTTAGTATTTAAACAACTTTTAGAGACTTATTTTGTACCTCATGACATTTTTAGATCTGAACTTTGTACTTTTTGACGGCATGAGTCTCTAAACTCTATTGTTGGGGGTGAGGAGCTCTGCAGCGTTTCGATGAATTAATGCAATTATTTTTGTTTTCTATTCAAACACGCTTGTTCTTATCTAAGATGTTCATTTGCACTTCAATATGAAGAAGGTTATCATTCGTAACACTCATCACCATTCTCAATCTATGAATGCGTGCCTGACAACTCCCTCCATTCTACCTTCGATTGAATGAATATCTCTTAGATTCCTTAATCAGAGTCTTCGTGGTATAAGCTAGAATTCATTGGCAGCATCCTTGAGAATCCGAAAAGTCTAAACCTTGTCTGTGGTATTCCGAGTAGGATTCAGGGATTGGATGACTGTAACGAGCTTCAAACTTGCGAGTGTTGGGCGTAGTGACAGACGCAAAAGGATCAATAGATCCTATTCCAACATGATCGAGAATCGACATATGATTAGCCATGCTGTGACAGAGCATTTGGACCATTTTCACTGAGAGGATGGGAAGTAGACATTGACAACGGTGACGCCCTACATACAGCTTGCCATGCAAGGAGCCTTGCATGTTTGAAAGTAAGAAAGCATTATGCTGCAGGGATTCAGAAGACAAAGCATCTCCAAAACTCTAACATATTCTCTGTTATCGCGTAACAATTACTTATTTTATGCCCTTTCACTTTTTACAATTGAAACTAAAGAACCCTATTGGTATCCTGACTAAGAATAATAAGATAACCATCGCTTGCTTCAAGCCAACAATCTCCGTGGGATTCGACCCTTACTCACGTAAGGTATTCCTTGGACGACCCAGTGCACTTGCTGGTTAGTTGTGCGGAATTACATAGTGTGAGTGTAATTTTCGTGCACCAGGTACCCTAGCTGGCATTTAAACGCCAGATTTCCTTTGTCACTAGGCGTTTTTCTAAATGCCCAAGATGCTGCAAGTCTGGCATTAAATGCCCAGAATGGCACCCATTCTGGCGTTTAATGCCCAGAAGGTGCTTCTTACTGGCGTTAAATGCCCAGAATGATACCCATTCTGGCGTTTAACGCCCAAAAACACTCCTTACAAGCATTTTTCTGCCTGTGAGCTCCTTTTCTCTGTTTTCTGCTCTGAATCCTTCTATAACTCTGTGAACTTCTATAATTGAAGATAAATTTTATATCAAACTCATAAAATTATTATTTAATTATAAATATACTTAACCAATGGCTGGGTTGCCTCCCAGCAAGCGCTTCTTTATTGTCTTTAGCTGGACCTTACTGATGAGCGGATAATTTGTACGCTTTTTGGCATTGTTTTTAGTATGTTTTTAGTATGTTTTAGTTAGTTTTTAGTATATTTTTATTAGTTTTTAGTTAAAATTCACTTTTCTGGACTTTACTATGAGTTTGTGTGTTTTTCTGTGATTTCAGGTATTTTCTGGCTGAAATTGAGGGACCTGCGCAAAAATTTGATTCAGAGACTGAAATGGACTGCAGATGCTGTTGGATTCTGACCTCCCTGCACTCGAAGTGGATTTTCTGGAGCTACAGAAGCCCAATTGGCGCGCTCTCAACGGCGTTCGAAAGTAGACATCCTGGGCTTTCCAACAATGTATAATAGTTTATACTTTGCTCAAGATTTGATGGCCCAAACCGGCGTTCCAAATCAGCTCAAGAATGCCCGGCGTTAAACGCCGGAACTGGCACAAGATTGGGAGTTAAACGCCCAAACTGGCACAAAAGCCGGCGTTTAACTCCAAGAAAAGTCTCTACACGAAAATGCTTCAATGCTCAGCCCAAGCACACACCAAGTGGGCCCGGAAGTGGATTTTTATGTCATTTACTCATTTTTATAAACCCTAGGCTACTAGTTCTCTACAAATAGGACCTTCTACTATTGTATTTTCATCTCTGGATCTTAGATCATCTTTCAGATCTTTGAATCTTTGGATCCTTGATCATTTTGAGTCTTTTGATCATGTTTTGGGGGCTGGCCTCTCGGTCATGCCTAGACCTTGTTCTTATGTATTTTCAACGGTGGAGTTTCTACACACCATAGATTAAGGTGTGGAGCTCTGCTGTACCTCGAGTATTAATGCAATTACTATTGTTCTTCTATTCAATTCAGCTTGTTCTTATTCCAAGATATTTATTCGCACTCAAGAACTTGATGAATGTGATGATTATGTGATGCTCATCATCATTCTCACTTATGAACGCGTGCCTGACAACCACTCCCGTTTTATAAGCAAACAAGGCTTGAATATTTATCTCTTGGATTCCTTAATCGGAATCTTTGTGGTATAGGCTAGAATTGATGGCGGCATTCAAGAGAATCTGGAAGGTCTAAACCTTGTCTGTGGTATTCTGAGTAGGATTCAATGATTGAATGATTGTGACGAGCTTCAAACTCCTGAAGGCTGGGCGTTAGTGACAGATGCAAAAGAATCAATGGATTCTACTCCAACCTGATTGAGAACCGACAGATGAATAGCCGTGCCGTGACAGGGTGCGTTGAACATTTTCACTGAGAGGACGGGACTGTAGCCACTGACAACGGTGATGCTCAACATACAGCTTGCCATGGAAAGGAGTAAGAAGGATTGGATGAAGACAGTAGGAAAGCAGAGAGACTGAAGGGACAAAGCATCTCCATTCGCTTATCTGAAGTTCTCACCAATGAATTACATAAGTATCTCTATCCTTGTTTTATGCTTTATTCATATATCATTCATAACCATTTGAATCTGCCTGACTAAGATTTACAAGGTGACCATAGCTTGCTTCATACCAACAATCTCCGTGGGATCGACCCTTACTCGCGTAAGGTTTATTACTTGGACGACCCAGTGCACTTGCTGGTTAGTTGTGCGAAGTTGTGAAATTATGTTTATACCATGGTATTGCGCACCAAGTTTTTGGATTCATTACCGGGGATTATTTGAGTTGTGAAAAGTAGTGATCACAATTTCGTGCACCATGTTTTTGGTGCCGTTGCCGGGGATTGTTTCGAGTATGGACAACTGACGGTTCATCTTGTTGCTTAGATTAGGTATTTATCTTCAGAGTTCTTAAGAATGAATTCTAGTGTTTCAAGGTGATGTTCTTATCATCACCAAAGCTGATTGATTCTCATCAATTTAGCTCTTGAATGCAATGTCCTGCTGAAGCTTGGCTAGCCATGTCTAATTTCTTTAGACTGAAGCTTTAGACTAACATTGCATGATTCCTGGAATTCTCATTAGGAATATTGATACCTTTATTTTCTTTTCCACTTAATTTTCGAAAAATCCAAAAAAATTTACAAAATCAAAAAAAAAACCAAAAATATTTTATGTTTCTTGTTTGAGTCTAGTGTCTCATTTTAAGTTTGGTGTCAATTGCATGTTTCTGTTCTTCTTGCATTCATTCATGTGTCTTCATTAATCTTCAAGTTGTTCTTGATGATTTTCTTGCTCTGATCTTTAAATTCTCTTGACTTGAGTGTTTTGTTGTTTCTCATATGCATTCTCATTTTGTTAGTGTCAATAGTATACAAACTGCTAAGTTTGGTGTCTTGCATGCATTGTCATTTGATTTTAGTTACATTTTGATCCAAAAAAAAATTTTAATTTGTGTCTCTTCAAGTCAATAATACAGAGAATTGAAGATTCAGAACATACAGCAGAGGAATTACACAGAAAAAGCTGGGCGTTCAAAACGCCTAGTGAAGAAGGAAAACTGGCGTTTAAACGCCAGCCAGGGTACCTGGCTGGGCGTTTAATGCCCAAAAGGGTAGTGCTTTGGGCGTTAAACGCCAGAATGTGCACCATTCTGGGCGTTTAACGCTAGGATGGCACAAGAGGGAAGATTCTGTTTTTAATTCAAATTTTTTTTCAGGTTTTCAAAATTTTTCAAAATCAAATCTTTTTCAAATCATATCTTTTTAATCATATGTTTTCAAAATCAATTTCTTTCCTTTTTCAAAAATACTTGCTATCAATTAATGATTTGATTCAACATTTCAAGTATGTTGCCTTTTCTGTTGAGAAAGGTTTAATGTTTGAATCATATCTTTTCTTGTTAGCCAAGTCATTAATTTTCAAAATCAAATCTTTTTAAATTGTTTTTCAAATCATATCTTCTCAATCACATCTTTTTAAAACCATCATTTTTCAATCATATCTTTTGATTTCTAATTTCAAAATCTTTTTCAAAAAATCACTTGATTTCTTTTCCACTCTTAGTTTTCGAAAATCAATTAGTATTTTTCAAAATCTTTTTAAATCTTTTACTTTATTTTCAAAAATTTCTTCCCCTCTTTTCACATCCTTCTATTTATGGACTAACACTTCTCCTTAATGCACAATTCGAACTCCATCTTTCATTGATAAGTTCGAATTTTCTACCTCTTCCTTCTGTTTTTCTTTTCCTCTGACACCTCAAGGAATCTCTATACTGTGACATAGAGGATTCCATATTTTCTTGTTCTCTTCTCTTTCATATGAGCAGGAGCAAAGACAAAAGCATTCTTGTTGAGGCTGACCCTGAACCTGAAAGGACCTTGAAGCGAAAGCTAAGAGAAGCTAAGGCATAACTCTCTGTAGAGGACCTAACAGAAATCTTTAAAAAAGAAGAACCCATGGCAGCCGAAAACAACAACAATGCCAACAATGCAAGGAAGGTGCTGGGTGACTTTACTGCACCTACTCCCGACTTCTATGGGAGAAGCATCTCTATCCCTGCCATTGGAGCAAACAACTTTGAGCTTAAGCCTTAATTAGTTTCTCTGATGCAACAGAATTGCAAGTTCCATGGACTTCCATTGGAAGATCCTCATCAGTTTTTAGCTGAATTCTTGCAAATCTGTGACACTGTCAAGACTAATGGGGTTGACCCTGAAGTCTACAGACTTATGCTATTCCCATTTGCTGTAAGAGACAGAGCTAGGATATGGTTGGATTCACAACCTAAAGAAAGCCTGAACTATTGGAAAAAGCTAGTCAATGCCTTCTTGGCAAAGTTCTTTCCACCTCAAAAATTGAGTAAGCTTAGAGTGGAAGTCCAAACCTTCAGACAGAAGGAAGGAGAATCCCTTTATGAAGCTTGGGAAAGATATAAACAATTAATCAGAAAGTGTCCCTCTGACATGCTTTCTGAATGGAGCATCATAGGTATTTTCTATGATGGTCTCTCTGAACTATCTAAGATGTCATTGGATAGCTCTGCTGGAGGATCTCTTCATCTGAAGAAGACGCCTGCAGAAGCTCAAGAGCTAATTGAAATGGTTGCAAATAACCAATTCATGTACACTTCTGAAAGGAATCCTGTGAACAATGGGACAAATCAGAAAAAAGGAGTTCTTGAGATTGATACTCTGAATGCCATATTGGCTCAGAATAAAATATTGACTCAGCAAGTCAATTTGATTTCTCAAAGTCTGTCTGGAATGCAAAATGCACCAGGCAGTACTAAGGACACTTCATCTGAAGAAGAAGCTTATGATCCTGAGAACCCTTCAATGGAAGAGGTGAATTACATGGGAGAACCCTATGGAAACACCTATAACTCTTCATGGAGAAATCATCCAAATTTCTCATGGAAGGATCAACAGAGACCTCAACAAGGTTTCAACAACAATAATGATGGAAGAAACAGGTTTAGCAATGGCATGCCTTTTCCATCATCTTTTCAGCAACAGATAGAGAATTCTAAGCAGAACAACTCTGACTTAGCAACCATGGTCTCTGATATAATCAAAACCACTCAAAGTTTCATGATTGAAACAAGGTCCTCCATTAGGAATTTGGAGGCACAAGTGGGACAACTGAGCAAGAAAATTACTGAACTCCCTCCTAGTACTCTTCCAAGCAATACAGAAGAGAATCCAAAAGGAGAGTGCAAGGCCATTAACATGACCTACACGGCCGAACTTGGAGAGGAGGAAGAGGCAGTGAACGCCACTGAGGAAGACCTCAATGGACGTCCACTGGCCTCCAATGAGTTCCCTAATGAGGAACCATGGAAATCTGAGGCTCACACTGAGACCATAGAGATTCCAATAGATTTACTTCTGCCATTCATAAGCTCTGATGAGTATTCTTCCTCTGAAGAGGATGAGTATGTCACTGAAGAGCAAGTTGCTAAATACCTTGGAGCAATCATGAGGCTAAATGACAAGTTATTTGGTAATGAGACTTGGGAGAACGAACCTCCTTTGCTCACCAAAGAACTGGATGACTTGTCTAGGCAGAAATTACCTCAAAAGAGACAAGATCCTGGGAAGTTTTCAATACCTTGTACCATAGGCACCATGACCTTTAAGAAGGCTCTGCGTGACCTAGGGTCAAGTGTAAACCTCATGCCTCTCTCTGTAATGGAGAAGCTAGGGATCTTTGAGGTACAAGCTGCAAGAATCTCACTAGAGATGGCAGACAATTCAAGAAAACAAGCTTATGGACTTGTAGAGGATGTTTTGGTGAAAGTTGAAAACTATTACATCCCTGCTGATTTCATAGTCCAAGAGACTGGGAAGTGCATGGATGAATCCATCATCCTTGGTAGACCCTTCCTAGCCACAGCAAAGGCTGTGATTGATGTGGACAGAGGAGAATTGATCATTCAAGTGAATGAAAAATCCTTTGTGTTTAAGGCTCAAGGATATCCCTCTGTCACCATGGAGAGGAAGCATGAAGAGCTTCTCTCAAAACAGAGTCAAACAGAGCCCCCATAGTCAAACTCTAAGTTTGGTGTTGGGAGGCCACAACCAATTTCTAAGTTTGGTGTTGAACCCCCACATTCAAACTCTAAGTTTGCTGTTGGGAGGTTCCAATATTGCTCTGAGTATCTTTGAGGCTCCATGAGAGCCCACTGTCAAGCTACTGACATTAAAGAAACGCTTGTTGGGAGGCAACCCAATGTTATATTTAATCTATTTTCCTTTGTTATTTTATGTTTTCTGTAGGTTGTTGATCATGAGAAGTCACAAAATCAGTTGAAAAAGCAAAAACAGAATGAAAAACAGAAAGAAAAATAGCACACCCTGGAGGAGAACTTGTTGGCGTTTAAACGCCAGTGAAGCTAGCAAATGGGCGTTTAACGCCCAGTCTGGCACCATTCTGGGCGTTTAACGCCAGAAAGGGGCACCAGACTGGCGTTAAACGCCAGGAAAGGGCAAGAAGTTGGCGTTAAACGCCAGAAATGGGCACCAGCCCGGCGTTTAAATGCCAGAATTGGCATGAAGAGCATTTTTGCTCGCCACTTGGTGCAGGGATGACTTTCCTTGACACCTCAGGATCTGTGGACCCCACAGGATCCCCACCTACCCCACCACCCTCTCTCTTCTTCTTCACCCATTCACCAATCACCTCAACACCTCTTCCCCAAAAAACCCCTCACCTATCAAATTCCATCTTTCTCTTCACCACTTACATCCATCCTTCATAAAGCCCCACCTACCTCACCATTCAAATTCAAACCACTTTCCCTCCCAAACCCACCCTCCCATAACCGAACCCTACCCCTCTCTCCACCCCTATATAAACCCATCTTCACTCCCTCATTTTCACACACCTTAAACACTACTTCTCCCCCTTTGGCCGAACCACAAAGCCACCTCCATCTCCTCTATTTCTTCTTCTTCTACTCTCTTCTTTCTTCTTTTGCTCGAGGACGAGCAAACCTTTTAAGTTTGGTGTGGTAAAAGTATTATTTTTTGTTTTTCCATAACCATTTATGGCATCCAAGGCCGGAGAAACCTCTAGAAAGAGGAAAGGGAAGGCAAAAGCTTCCACCTCCGAGTCATGGGAGATGGAGAGATTCATCTCAAGGGTGCATCAAGACCACTTCTATGAAGTTGTGGCCTTGAAGAAGGTGATCCCCGAGGACCCTTTCAAACTCAAAAAGAGTGAATATCCGGATATCCGACATGAGATCCGAAGAAGAGGTTGGGAAGTTCTTACCAACCCCATTCAACAAGTCAGAATCTTAATGGTTCAAGAGTTCTATGCCAATGCATGGATCACCAAGATCCATGATCAAAGTGTGAACCCGAACCCAAAGAATTGGCTTACAATGGTTCGGGGGAAATGCTTAGATTTTAGTCCGGAAAATGTAAGGTTGGCATTCAACTTGCCCATGATGCAAGGAGATGAACACCCTTACACTAGAAGGGTCAACTTTGATAAAAGGTTGGACCAAGTCCTCACAGTCATTTGTGAAGAGGGCGCCCAATGGAAGAGAGATTCAAGAGGAAAGCCGGTTCAATTGAGAAGGCATGACCTCAATCCCATAGCTAGGGGATGGTTGGAGTTTATCCAACGCTCAATCATTCCCACTAGCAACCGGTCCGAAGTTACTCTAGACCGGGCCATCATGATTCATAGCATCATGATTGGAGAAGAAGTAGAAGTTCACGAGGTTATAGCCCAAGAGCTTTATAAGGTGGCGGACAAGTCCTCTACCTTGGCAAGGTTAGCCTTTCCTTATCTCATTTGTCACCTCTGTTATTCAGTTGGAGTTGACATAGAGGGAGACATCCCCATTGATGAGGACAAGCCCATCACTAAGAAAAGGATGGAACAAACAAGAGATCCCACTCATCATGAAATCCCTAAGATGCCTCAAGGGATGCACTTTCCTCCACAAAACTATTGGGAGCAAATCAACACCTCCCTAGGAGAATTGAGTTCCAACATGGGACAACTAAGGGTGGAGCACCAAGAACATTCCATCATCCTCCATGAAATTAGAGAAGATCAAAGAATCATGAGAGAAGAGCAACAAAGGCAAGGAAGAGACATTCAGGAGCTCAAGCACTCCATAAGATCTTCAAGAGGAAGAACAAAGGTGGACCCGTTCTTTAATTTCCTTGTTCTTTATTTTCTATTTTTCGAAAATTATGCTTTATGTTTATCTATGTTTGTGTCTTGTGATCATTAATGTCTTAGTGTCTATGCCTTAAAGTTATGAATGTCCTATGAATCCATCACCTTTCTTAAATGAAAAATGTTCTTAAAAAAAAAGAAGAATTGCATGAATTTTAAATTTTATAACAGATTAATTATTTTGATGTGGTGGCAATACTTTTGTTTTCTGAATGTATGCTTAAACAGTGCATATGTCTTTTGAATTTGTTGTTCATGAATGGTTGACTCTTGAAAGAATGATGAAAAAGGAGACATGTTACTGAGGATCTGAAAAATCATAAAAATGATTCTTGAAGCAAGAAAAAGTAGTTAATACAAAAAAAAGAAGAAGCGAAAAAAAAACGAAAAAAAAGAGAAAGAGAAAAAGAAAGAAAAAGAAAGAAATAAAGTTGTGATCCAAGGCAAAAAGAGTGTGCTTAAGAACCCTGGACACCTCTAATTGGGGACTCTAGCAAAGCTGAGTCACAATCTGAAAAGGTTCACCCAATTATGTGTCTGTGGCATGTATGTATCCGGTGGTAATACTGGAAGACAGAGTGCTTTGGGCCACAGCCAATACTCATAAAGTAGCTGTGTTCAAGAATCATCATACTTAACTAGGAGAATCAATAACACTATCTGGATTCTGAGTTCCTATAGAAGCCAATCATTCTGAATTTCAAAGGATAGAGTGAGATGCCAAAACTATTCAGAGGCAAAAAGCTAAAAGCCCCGCTCATCTAATTAATACCGATCTTCATAGATGTTTTTGGAATTCATTGCATATTCTCTTCTTTTTATCTTATTTGATTTTCAGTTTCTTGGGGACAAGCAACAATTTAAGTTTGGTGTTGTGATGAGCGTATAATTTGTACGCTTTTTGGCATTGTTTTTAGTATGTTTTAGTTAGTTTTTAGTATATTTTTATTAGTTTTTAGTTAAAATTCACTTTTCTGGACTTTACTATGAGTTTGTGTGTTTTTCTGTGATTTCAGGTATTTTCTGGCTGAAATTGAGGGACCTGAGCAAAAATCTGATTCAGAGACTGAAATGGACTGCAGATGCTGTTGGATTCTGACCTCCCTGCACTCGAAGTGGATTTTCTGGAGCTACAGAAGCCCAATTGGCGCGCTCTCAACGGCATTGGAAATTAGACATCCTGGGCTTTCCAACAATGTATAATAGTCCATACTTTGCCCAAGATTTGATGGCCCAAACCGGCGTTCCAAATCAGCTCAAGAATGCCCGGCGTTAAACGCCGGAACTGGCACAAAAATGGGAGTTAAACGCCCAAACTGGCACAAAAGCCGGCGTTTAACTCCAAGAAAAGTCTCTACACGAAAATTCTTCAATGCTCAGCCCAAGCACACACCAAGTGGGCCCGAAAGTGAATTTTTATGTCATTTACTCATTTCTGTAAACCCTAGGCTACTAGTTCTCTACAAATAGGACCTTGTACTATTGTATTTTCATCTCTGGATCTTAGATCATCTTCAGATCTTTGAATCTTTGGATCCTTGATCATTTTGAGTCTTTTGATCATGTTTTGGCGGCTGGCCTCTCGGCCATGCCTAGACCTTGTTCTTATGTATTTTCAACGGTGGAGTTTCTACTCACCATAGATTAAGGTGTGGAGCTCTGCTATACCTCGAGTATTAATGCAATTACTATTGTTCTTCTATTCAATTCAGCTTGTTCTTATTCCAAGATATTCATTCGCACTCAAGAACTTGATGAATGTGATGATTATGTGACGATCATCATCATTCTCACTTATGAACGCGTGCCTGACAACCACTCCCGTTCACAAGCAAACAAAGCTTGAATGTTTATCTCTTGGATTCCTTAATCGGAATCTTCGTGGTATAAGCTAGAATTGATGGCGGCATTCAAGAGAATCCAGAAGGTCTAAACCTTGTCTGTGGTATTCTGAGTAGGATTCAATAATTGAATGACTATGACGAGCTTCAAACTCCTGAAGGCTGGGCATTAGTGACAGACGCAAAAGAATCAATGGATTCTACTCCAACCTGATTGAGAACCGACAGATGAATAGCCGTGCCGTGACAGGGTGCGTTGAACATTTTCACTAAGAGGACGGGACTGTAGCCACTGACAACGGTGATGCCCAACATACAGCTTGCCATGGAAAGGAGTAAGAAGGATTGGATGAAGATAGTTGGAAAGCAGAGAGACGGAAGGGACAAAGCATCTCCATTCGCTTATCTGAAGTTCTCACCAATGAATTACATAAGTATCTCTATCCTTGTTTTATGCTTTATTCATATATCATTCATAACCATTTGAATCTGCCTGACTAAGATTTACAAGGTGACCATAGCTTGCTTCATACCAACAATCTCCGTGGGATCGACCCTTACTCGCGTAAGGTTTATTACTTGGATGACCCAGTGCACTTGCTGGTTAGTTGTGCGAAGTTGTGAAATTATGTTTATACCATGGTATTGAGCACCAAGTTTTTGGATTCATTACCGGCGATTATTTGAGTTGTGAAAAGTAGTGATCACAATTTCGTGCACCACTTACTGAGCATTATTCTAGTCTCAGTATTGAGCATTCTTGCTCAATATTGCTTTCAAGATAGTGTTTGACTCTTTGTCCATTAACAATGAATCTTTTATCAGAGTTAGTATCCTGAAGATCCACATATCCATATGGTAACACACTTGTAATCACATATGGTTCCCTCCACCGGGATTTTAATTTCCCAGGGAATAATCTGAGTCTAGAGTTGAATAGCAGGACCTTTTGTCCTGGTTCAAAGACTCTGGATGACAATTTCTTGTCATGCCACCTTTTTGCTTTCTCCTTATAAATGTTTGCATTCTCGAAAGCATTGAGCCTGAACTCCTCTAGCTCATTCAACTGGAGCAATCTTTTCTCTCCAGCTAATTTAGCATAAAGATTTAGGAATGGTTACCCAGTAGGCCTTGTGTTCCAGTTCCACGGGTAGATGACAGGCCTTGCCATACACAAGTTTGTA
Organism: Arachis stenosperma; assembly: GCF_014773155.1. NCBI lineage: Eukaryota > Viridiplantae > Streptophyta > Magnoliopsida > Fabales > Fabaceae > Arachis > Arachis stenosperma. Next base: position 37,470,713 of record NC_080380.1, on the reverse strand, counting down.
TGGAGAAGTTCCTATAGGAGTCTTGAATGTTGTTCTGTACGCCCACAGAGCATCATCCAAGCTTTTTGCCCAATCCTTTCTATGGGCCATTACAGTTCGTTTTAGGATTTATTTTAGTTCTCTATTAGAGACCTCAGCTTGCCCATTTGTCTGTGGATGATACAGATTTGTCACCTTGTGGCTAATTCCATACCGGACCATAGCAGAGTAAAGCTGTTTATTGTAGAAATGAGTGCTTCCATCACTGATTAATACTCTAGGGACACCAAATCTACTGAAGATGTGTTTCTGGAGGAACTTTATCACTGTTTTAGTATCATTAGTGGGTGTTGCAATTGCCTCTACCCATTTAGATACATAGTCCACTGCCACCAGAATATAAGTGTTTGAGTATGAAGGTGGGAATGGTCCCATGAAGTCAATACCCCATACGTCAAACAATTCAATCTCTAAGATCCCTTGCTGAGGCATGGCATAACCATGAGGCAGATTACCAGCTCTCTGGCAACTGTCACAGTTCCGTACAAACTCTCGGGAGTCTTTATAGAGAGTAGGCCAGTAGAAGCTGCATTGGAGGAGTTTTGTGGCTGTTCGCTCACTTCCGAAATGTCCTCCATACTGTGATCCATGGCAATGCCAAAGGATCCTCTGCACTTCTTCTCTAGGCACACATCTATGGATTATTCCATCTGTGCATCTCTTAAAGAGATATGGTTCATCCCACAAGTAGTACTTTGCATCAGAAATTAATTTTTTTGTTTGCTGCCTGCTGTACTCCTTGGGTATGAATCTTGCAGCCTTATAGTTTGTAATGTCTGCAAACCATGGTACTTCCTGAATGGCAAAGAGTTGCTCATTAGGAAAGGTTTCAGAGATCTCAGTAATGGGGAGGGACGCCCCTTCTACTGGTTCTATCCGGGACAGGTGATCTGCTACTTGGTTTTTTGTTCCTTTTCTATCTCTTATTTCTATATCAAACTCTTGCAGAAGCAATACCCACCTTATGAGCCTGGGTTTTGAATCCTGCTTTGTGAGTAGATACTTAAGAGCAGCATGGTCAGTGTACACAATCACCTTTGATCCTACTAAATAGGATCTGAACTTGTCAATAGCATAAACTACTGCAAGTAATTCCTTTTCTATGGTTGTGTAATTCTTCTGTGCATCATTTAGAACACGGCTGGCATAGTAGATGACATGCAGAAGTTTGTCATGCCTCTGTCCCAATACTGCACCAATGGCATGGTCACTGGCATCACACATCAGTTTGAATGGTAATGTCCAGTTTGGTACAGAAGTGACTGGTGCTGTAACCAGCTTGGCTTTCAGGGTCTCAAACGCCTGCAGACACTCTGTCTCAAAAATAAATGGTGTGTCAGCAGCTAGCAGATTACTTAGAGGTTTTGTGATTTTTGAAAAATCCTTTATAAACCTCCTATAGAATCCTGCATGCCCTAGAAAGCTTCTGATTGCCTTAACATTGGCAGGTGGTGGTAATTTTTTAATTACCTCTACCTTAGCTTGATCCACCTCTATTCCTTTGTTCGAAATCTTGTGCCCAAGGACGATCCCTTCAGTCACCATAAAGTGACATTTTTCCTAGTTTAAAATTAGGTTAGTCTCTTGGCACCTTTTCAGAACAAGTGTCAGGTGATCAAGACAGGCGATGAATGAGTCTCCATATACTAAGAAGTCATCCATGAAGACTTCCAGAAAATTTTCCACCATATCAGAGAAAATAGAGAGCATGCATCTCTGAAAGGTTGCAGGTGCATTACACAGCCCAAATGGCATCCTTCTGTAGGCAAATACTCCAGATGGAGATGTGAATGCTGTTTTCTCTTGATCCTGGGGATCTACTGCAATTTGGTTGTAGACTGAACAGCCATCCAAAAAGCAGTAATAATCATGACCTGCTAGACTTTCTAGCATCTAGTCTTTGAATGGTAAAGGAAAATGATCCTTTCTGGTGGCTGTATTGAGTCTTCTGTAGTCAATACACATGCGCCACCCTGTAACTGTTCTTGTAGGAACCAGTTTATTTTTCTCATTATGAACTACTGTCATGCCTCCCTTCTTGGGGACGACTTGGACAGGGCTCACCCAGGGGCTATCAGAAATTGGATAAATAATCCCATCCTCTAGTAATTTGGTGACCTCTTTCTGCACCACTTCCTTCATAGCTGGATTCAGCCGCCTTTGTGGTTGAACCACTAGCTTAGTGGTGCACGAATTTGTAATCCGTACAACTAACCAGCAAGTACACTGGGTCGTCCAAGTAATACCTTACGTGAGTAAGGGTCGATCCCATGGAGATTATTGGTTTGAAGCAAGCTATGTTTATTTTATTATTCTTAGTTAGGATATTAATTAAAATTATCAGTTGGAATTATTGGATTGGAAAAATAAAAGAGAATAAAATCATTACTTGTTGTGCAGTAATGAGAAATCTGTTGGAGTTTTGGAGATGCTTTGTCCTCTGAATTTCTGTAATGTAATATTCAACTCAATTGTTTGTAAAGCACGTCTACGGAAAGCTGTATGTAGGGTGTCACCATTGTCAGTGGCTACCTCCCATCCTCTCAGTGAAAACGGTCCGGATGCTCTGTCACAGCACGGCTAATCAGCTGTTGGTTCTCGATCATGTTGGAATAGGATCCATTGATCCTTTTGCGTTTGTCATCACGCCCAGCAATCGCGAGTTTGAAGCACGTCACAGCCATTCAATCCTTGAATCCTACTCGGAATACCACAGACAAGGTTTAGACCTTCCGGATTCTCAAGAGTGGCCGCCATCAATTCTAGCTTATACCGCGGAGATTCCGATTAAGGAATCTAAGAGAAGCTCATTCAGTCTGATGTAGAACGGAGGTATTTGTCAGGCACACGTTCATGGATTGAGAGAGGTGATGAGTGTCACAGATCATCACCTCCTTCATAATTAAGCGCGAATAAACATCTTAGATCGGACCATACACACATTTGAGTGAAATAGAAACAATTGCATTAATTCATCGAGACGCTGCAGAGCTCCTTACCCCCAACAATGGAGTTTAGAGACTCATGCCGTCAAAAAGTATGTAATTCAGATCTGAAAATGTCATGAGGTAAAAAAATAAGTCTCTAAAAGTTGTTTAAATAGAAAACTAGTAACCTAGGTTTACAGAAAATGAGTAAACTAAGATAATTGGTGCATAAATCCACTTCTGGGGCCCACTTGGTGTGTGCTGGGGCTGAGACTAAAGCTATCCACGAGCTGAGGCTTTTCTTGGAGTTGAACTCCAAGTTATGACGTGTTTTGGGCGTTCAACTCCGGATCATGACGTGTTTCTGGCGTTTAACTCCAGACAGCAGCATGTACTTGGCGTTCAACGCCAAGTTACGTCGTCTATCTTTGCGCAAAGTATGGACTATTATATATTGATGGAAAGCCCTGGATGTGTACTTTCCAACGCCGTTGAGAGCTCGCCAATTGGACTCCTGTAGCTCCAGAAAATCCATTTCGAGTGCAAGGAGGTCAGAATCCAACAGCATCAGCAGTCCTTTTTCAGCCTAACTCAGATTTTTGCTCAGCTCCCTCAATTTCAGCCAGAAAATACCTGAAATCACAGAAAAACACACAAACTCATAGTAAAGTCCAGAAATATGATTTTTGCCTAAAAAATAATAATATTCTACTAAAAACCAATTAAAACATACTAAAATCTACATGAAATTACCCCCAAAAAGCGTATAAAATATCCGCTCATCACAACACCAAACTTAAACTGTTGCTTGTCCTCAAGCAACTAGATAAATAAAATAGGATGAAAGAAATTAAGAATTAATAATATCTAAGAGTTTTAAATGGAGCTCAGATTCTTATTAGATGAGCGGGGCTTGTAGCTTTTTTTTGTTTCTGAAGAGTTTTGGCATTTCCCTTTATCCTTTGAAATTCAGAATGATTGGCATCCATAGGAATTCAGAATTCAGATAGTACTATTGATTCTCCTAGTGTAGTGTGCTGATTCTTGAACACAGTTATTTTATGAGTCTTGGCCGTGGCCCTAAGCACTTTGTTTTCCAGTATTACCACCGGATACATAAATGCCACAAACACATGACTGGGTGAACCTTTTCAGATTGTGACTCAGCTTTGCTAAAGTCCCCAGTTAGAGGTGTCCAGAGCTCTTAAGCACACTCTTTTGCTTTGGATCATGACTTTAACCACTCAGTCTCAAGCTTTTCACTTGGACCTTCATGCCACAAGCACATGGTTAGGGACAGCTTGATTTAGCCGCTTAGGCCTGGATGTTATTTCCTTGGGCCCTCCTATCCACTGATGCTCAAAGCCTTGGATCCCCTTTTTTTTTTACTGCTTTTTCTTGCTTCAAGAATCCAATTCATGATTTTTCAGATCATCAATAGTATTTTTCGTGATCCTTATTCTTTCAGGAGCCAATATTCATCAAATTCAAAATACAAATTATGCACTGTTCAAGCATTCATTCAGAGAACAAAAAGTATTGCCACCACACATAGTTAATTATAATTTTTATTATTAAGAACTCGAAAAATAAAAATTACTTCTTTATTCTAATTATCTACTATTTTATTCATGCTTGATGATGATGAGAAAAATAAATTATAACTTAATTGGGAATAAAACCAGAATAGATATACTAATTACTACTACTACTACTACTACTACTACTATATATATCTCCTAAGGTAAATTTCTATAAAAACACTATCACAGAGATAAAGCTAAAAATTGGAACCCAACAACCTGTTGTTTTGAGAAGTAGATGTTCCTCTAATCTGTGGGGAAGGATTAATTTTTGGCGCTTCAGTTCCCTTAGATCACGCCCTTGCTCTTCCTGTTCCTTAAGCAGTTTGCAAAGCATGCTACTTTGATTGTTCTGTTCTTCCTTTATTTGGTCTATAGCTTCTTGCAATTTGGAAATAGAAGCCTCAAGATGTTCCCAATATTCGAATTGAGGAAGTTCTGGGAGGACTTCCTGTGCTCTCTTCTTGTTTGAATCATCCTCCAGCTGTTGTCTGTCCATTGATATTCTAGTGATTGGCCTCTCAACTGAGATATACTTTGTTATTCCCATCTTCACTCCGGCATCTTTGCAGAGCATAGAAATTAAGCTTGGATAAGCCAATCTGGCGTCCTTGGAATTCCTGTTTGCTATTTTGTATAGTTCACATGATATCAGTTGATGGACTTCTACTTCTTTTCCCAACATGATGCAGTGAATCATTACTGCTCTTTTAATGGTAACTTCAGAACGGTTGCTGGTGGGCAATATGGAACGCCCAATGAAATCCAGCCAGCCTCTGGCTACTGGTTTTAGATCTTCTCTTTTGAGTTGATTTGGGATGCCAGTCGTGCTGGTGGTCCACCTGGCTTCAGGGATGCATATATCCTCTAGAATCTTGTCCAGACCTTTATTTACCCTCATCATTCTCCTATTGAAGGAGTCTGGGTCATCTTTTAGTTGAGGAAGCTTAAATATCTCCCTGATTTTGTCAGGATGGGTATGAACAATCTTTCCTCTGACTAAGGTCCGATGGTCATAGAGAGCAGCTCCAATTATTCTTTGCCTGTCTGTCTGCCATAGATTAGCATAGAACTCCTGAACCATGTTCCTTCCCACTTTCGTTTCAGGATTGGCTAGAATTTCCCAGTTTCTGTTTCGAATTTGCTCTTGGATCTCCGGATATTCATCTTCCTTCAGATCAAATTTGACTTCCGGGATCACTGATCTGTGACTCATTATTTTGTAGTAATGGTCTGAATGTTCTTTAGTTAAGAACTTCCCTTGATTCCAAAGTGGCTTTGGAGTATTCTCTTTCTTGCCTCTTGGGGTGGGTTGTTTTCCTTTAGGAGCCATGATCTTAATGAGTATGTTTTTGTGATCACAGATAAACACACCAAACTTAGAGCTTTGCTTGTCCTCAAGCAAAAGAGAAGAAAGGAGAGGGATGGTATGCGAAATTGTGATCAATACTTTTCACAGCTCAAATAATCCCCGGTAATGAATCCAAAAACTTGGTGCTCAATACCATGGCATAAACACAACTTCGCACAACTAACCAGCAAGTGCACTGGGTCGTCCAAGTAATAAACCTTACGCGAGTAAGGGTCGATCCCACGGAGATTGTTGGTATGAAGCAAGCTATGGTCACCTTGTAAATCTCAGTCAGGCAGACTCAAATGGGTATAGTGATAAACGAATAAAGCATAAAGATAAAGATAGAGATACTTATGTATATCATTGGTGAGAGCTTCAGATAAGCGAATGAAGATGCCTTCCCTTCCGTCTCTCTGCTTTCCTACAGTCTTCATCCAATCCTTCTTACTCCTTTCCATGGCAAGCTCATGTAGGGTTTCACCGTTGTCAGTGGCTACCTCCCATCCTCTCAGTGAAAACGTCGCCTATGCTCTGTCACAGCATGGGTAATCAGCTGTCGGTTCTCGGTCAGGCCGGAATAAAATCCATCGATCCTTTTGCGTCTGTCACTAACGCCCCGCCTGCTAGGAGTTTGAAGCACGTCACAGTCATTCAATCATTGAATCCTACTCAGAATACCACAGACAAGGTTAGACCTTCCGGATTCTCTTGAATGCCGCCATGAGTTCTCGCCTATACCACGAAGACTCTGATCTCACGGAATGGCTGGCTCGTTTGTCAGGCGAGCACTCGGTTGTCAGGCGATCAACCATGCATCGTGTATCAGGAATCCAAGAGATAAACACTAAAGCCTTGATTGCTTGTAGAACAAGAGTGGTTGTCAGTCACCTTGTTCATGAGTGAGAATGATGATGAGTGTCACGGATCATCACATTCATCAAGTTGAAGAACAAGTGATATCTTGGAACAAGAACAAGCGGAATTGAATAGAAGAACAATAGTAATTGCATTAATACTCGAGGTACAGCAGAGCTCCACACCTTAATCTATGGTGTGTAGAAACTCCACCGTTGAAAATACATAAGAACAGGGTCTAGGCATGGCCGTGAGGCCAACCTCCCAAAGTGATCAAAAGATCTAAAGAAAAAGGTTCCAAAGATCAGAAGATGTCAAATACAATAGCAAAAGGTCCTACTTATAGAAAACTAGTAGCCTAAGGTGTACAAAGATGAGTAAATGACATAAAAATCCACTTCCGGGCCCACTTGGTGTGTGCTTGGGCTGAGCAATGAAGCATTTTCGTGTAGAGACTCTCCTAGGAGTTAAACGCCAGCTTTTATGCCAGTTTGGGCGTTTAACTCCCAATTAGGTGCCAGTTCCGGCGTTTAACGCTGGAATTTCTGTAGGTGACTTTGAACGCCAGTTTGGGCCATCAAATCTTGGGCAAAGTATGGACTATCATATATTGTTGGAAAGCCCAGGATGTCTACTTTCCAACGCCGTTGAGAGCGCGCCAATTGGGCTTCTGTAGCTCCAGAAAATCCACTTCGAGTGCAGGGAGGTCAGAATCCAACAGCATCTGCAGTCCTTTTGAGTCTCTGGATCAGATTTTTGCTCAGATCCCTCAATTTCAGCCAGAAAATACCTGAAATCACAGAAAAACACACAAACTCATAGTAAAGTCCAGAAAAGTGAATTTTAACTAAAAACTAATAAAAATATACTAAAAACTAACTAGATCATACTAAAAACATACTAAAACAATGCCAAAAAGCGTACAAATTATCCGCTCATCACAACACCAAACTTAAATTGTTGCTTGTCCCCAAGCAACTGAAAATCAAATAAGATAAAAAGAAGAGAATATACTATAGACTCCAAATTATCAATGAAACTAAGCTCCAAATTAGATGAGCGGGACTAGTAGCTTCTTGCCTCCGAACAGTTTTGGCATCTCACTTTATCCTTTGAAATTCAGAATGATTGGCTTCTCTGGGAACTCAGAATCCAGATAGTGTTATTGATTCTCCTAGTTAAGTATGATGATTCTTGAACACAGCTACTTATTGAGTCTTGGCCGTGGCCCAAAGCACTCTGTCTTCCAGTATTACCACCGGATACATACATGCCACAGACACATAATTGGGTGAACCTTTTCAGATTGTGACTCAGCTTTGCTAGAGTCCCCAATTAGAGGTGTCCAGGGTTCTTAAGCACACTCTTTTTGCCTTGGATCACAACTTTATTTTCTTTCTTTTTTCTTTCTCTTTTTTTTTTGTTTTTCTCCCTTTTTTTTTGTATTCACTGCTTTTTCTTGCTTCAAGAATCATTTTTATGATTTTTCAGATCCTCAGTAACATGTCCCCTTTTTCATCATTCTTTCAAGAGCCAACAATTTTAACATTCATGAACAACAAATTCAAAAGACATATGCACTGTTCAAGCATACATTCAGAAAACAAAAAGTATTGTCACCACATCAAACTAATTAAGCTAGTTTTAAAGATGAATTCGAAACCCTGTACTTTTTGTTCTTTTGTAATAAAAACAGTTTTCTTTTAAGAAAGGTGATGGATTTCATAGGACATTCGTAACTACAAGGCATAGACACTAAGACACTAATGATCACAAGACACAAACATGGATAAACATAAAGCATAATTTTCGAAAAATAGAAAATTAAAGAACAAGGAGATTAAAGAACGGGTCCACCTTAGTGATGGCGGATTGTTCTTCCTCTTGAAGGTCTTATGGAGTGCTTGAGCTCCTCAATGTCTCTTCCTTGTCTTTGTTGCTCCTCTCTCATGATTCTTTGATCTTCTCTAATTTCATGGAGGAGGATGGAATGCTCTTGGTGCTCCACCCTTAGTTTGGTGATGGGCTTGTCCTCATCAATGGGGGTGTCTCCTTCTATGTCAACTCCAACTGAATAATAGAGGTGACAAATGAGATGAGGAAATGCTAACCTTGCCAAGGTGGAAGACTTGTCCGCCACCTTGTAGAGTTCTTGAGCTATGACCTCATGAACTTCCACTTCTTCTCTAATCATGATGCTATGAATCATGATGGCCCGGTCTAGAGTAACTTCGGACCGGTTGCTAGTGGGAATGATTGAGCGTTGGATAAACTCCAACCATCCTCTAGCCACGGGTTTGAGGTCATGCCTTCTCAATTGAACCGGCTTCCCTCTTGAATCTCTCTTCCATTGTGCGCCCTCTTCACATATGACTGTGAGGACTTGGTCCAACCTTTGATCAAAGTTGACCCTTCTAGTGTAAGGATGTTCATCTCCTTGCATCATGGGCAAGTTGAATGCTAACCTTACATTTTTCGGACTAAAATCCAAGTATTTCCCCCGAACCATAGTAAGATAATTCTTTGGATCCGGGTTCACACTTTGATCATGGTTCTTGGTGATCCATGCATTGGCATAGAACTCTTGAACCATCAAGATTCCGACTTGTTGAATGGGGTTGGTAAGCACTTCCCAACCTCTTCTTCGGATCTCATGGCGGATCTCCGGATATTCACCCTTTTTGAGTGAAAAGGGGACCTCGGGGATCACCTTCTTCAAGGCCACAACATCATAGAAGTGGTCTTGATGCACCCTTGAGATGAATCTATCCATCTCCCATGACTCGGAGGTGGAAGCTTTTGCCTTCCCTTTCCTCTTTCTAGAGGTTTCTCCGGCCTTGGATGCCATAAATGGTTATGGAAAAACGAAAAAGCAACGCTTTTACCACACCAAACTTAAAAGGTTTGCTCGTCCTCGAGCAAAAGAAGAAAGAAGAGAGTAGAAGAAGAAGAAATGAGGAAGAAGGGAATGGCGTGTGTATTCGGCCAAGGAGGGAAAGTGGTTTGAATTTGAAGGGTGAGGTTGGTGGGGTTTTATGAAGGATGGATGTGAGTGGTGGGGTTGGTGGGGGTCCTGTGGGGTCCACAGATCATGTGGTGTCAAGGAAAAGTCATCCCAGCACCAAATGGCATTCAAAATCACGTTTTGAGCCATTTCTGGCGTTAAACGCCGGGCTGGTGCCCATTCCTGGCGTTTAACGCCAGGTTCTTGCCCTTTTCTGGCGTTTAACGCCAGTCTGGTGCCCCTTTCTGGCGTTAAACGCCCAGAATGGTGCCAGACTGGGCGTTAAACGCCCAACTGCTAGCCTCACTGGCGTTTAAACGCCAGTGAATTCTTCCTCCAGGGTGTGCTGTTTTTCTTCCTGTTTTTCATTCTGTTTTTGCTTTTTCAATGGATTTTGTGACTTCTTATGATCATCAACCTACAAAAGACATAAAATAACAAAAGAAAATGTATAAAATATAATCATTGGGTTGCCTCCCAACAAGCGCTTCTTTAATGTCAGTAGCTTGACAGAGGGCTCCCATGGAGCCTCACAGATACTCAGAGCAATGTTAGAACCTCCCAACACCAAACTTAGAGTTTGAATGTGGGGGTTCAACACCAAACTTAGAGTTTGGATGTGGCCTCCCAACACCAAACTTAGAGTTTGACTGTGGGGGCTCTGTTTGACTCTGAATTGAGAGAAGCTCTTCATGCTTCCTCTCCATGGTGACAGAGGGATATCCTTGAGCCTTAAACACAAAGGATTCTTCATTCACTTGAATGATCAGTTCAACTCCATCAACATCAATCATAGCCTTTGCTGTGGCTAGAAAAGGTCTGCCAAGGATGATAGATTCATCCATGCACTTCCCAGTCTCTAGGACTATGAAATCAGTAGGGATGTAATGGTCTTCAACTTTTACCAAAACATTCTCTACAAGTCCATGAGCTTGTTTTCTTGAGTTGTCTGCCATTTCTAGTTAGATTCTTGCAGCTTGTACCTCAAAGATCCCTAGCTTCTCCATTACAGAGAGAGGCATGAGGTTCACACTTGACCCTAAGTCACACAGGGCCTTCTTGAAGGTCATGGTGCCTATGGTACAAGGTATGGAAAACTTCCCAGGATCTTGACTCTTTTGAGGTAATTTCTGCCTAGACAAGTCATCCAGTTCTTTGGTGAGCAAAGGAGGTTTAGTCTCCCAAGTCTCATTTCCAAATAACTTGTCATTTAGCTTCATGATTGCTCCAAGGTATTTAGCAACTTGCTCTTCAGTGACATACTCATCCTCTTCAGAGGAGGAATACTCATCAGAGCTCATGAAAGGCAGAAGTAAGTCCAATGGAATCTCTATGGTCTCATTTTGAGCCTCAGATTCCTATGGTTCCTCATTGGGGAACTCATTGGAGGCTAGTGCACGCCCATTGAGGCCTTCCTCAGTGGCGTTCACTTCCTCTCTTCCCTCTCTAGATTCGGCCATGGTTATGGCTTTGCACTCTCCTTTTGGATTTTCTTCTGTATTGCTTGGAAGAGTACTTGGAGGGAGTTCAGTAATTTTCTTGCTCAACTGTCCCACTTGTGCCTCCAAATTCCTAATGGAAGACCTTGTTTCAGTCATGAAACTTTGAGTGGTTTTGATTAGATCAGAGACCATGGTTGCTAAGTCAGAGGGTTTCTGCTTAGAATTCTCTGTCTGTTGGTGAGAAGATGATGGAAAAGGTTTGCCATTACTAAACCTGTTTCTTCCACCATTGTTGTTGTTGAAACCTTGTTGAGGTTTCTCTTGATTCTTCCATGAGAAATTTGGGTGATTTCTCCATGAAGAATTATAGGTGTTTCCATAGGGTTCTCCTAAGTAATTCACCTCTTCCATTGAAGGGTTCTCAGGATCATAAGCTTCTTCTTCAGATGAAGCATCCTTAGTACTGCTTGGTGCATTTTGCATTCCAGACAGACTTTGAGAAATCAAATTGACTTGTTGAGTCAATATCTTGTTCTGAGCCAGAATGGCATTCAGAGCATCAATCTCAAGAACTCCTTTCTTCTGACCAGTCCCATTGTTCACAGGATTTCTTTCAGAAGTGTACATGAATTGGTTATTTGCAACCATTTCAATGAGCTCTTGAGCTTCTGTAGGCGTCTTCTTCAGATGAAGAGATCTTCCAGCAGAGCTATCCAAAGACATCTTGGATAGTTCAGAGAGACCATCATAGAAAATACCTATGATGCTCCATTCAGAAAGCATGTCTGAGGGACACTTTCTGATTAATTGTTTGTATCTTTCCCAAGCTTCATAGAGGGATTCACCATCCTTCTGTCTGAAGGTTTGGACTTCCACTCTAAGCTTACTCAATTTTTGAGGTGGAAAGAACTTTGCCAAAATGGCATTGACTAGCTTTTCCCAAGAGTCCAGGCTTTCTTTAGGTTGAGAGTCCAACCATATTCTAGCTCTGTCTCTTACAGCAAAGGGAATAGCATCAGTCTGTAGACCTCAGGGTCAACCCCATTAGTCTTGACTGTGTCACAGATTTGCAAGAACTCAGCTAAAAACTGATGAGGATCTTCCAATGGAAGTCCATGGAACTTGCAATTCTGTTGCA